>NW_028132926.1:0-171682 GCF_964374135.1 Grampus griseus | reverse complement strand
GTAAGTACCACAAGTTCTTTATCCATTTTTCACTTTCTGTGATATTGAAGTTGTACGGTAAACGAGGTTCTTGTAAACAGAGGCGTCCCAAACTTTGGGGTGGCTGTGTCTTTTTGATTTTAATTTCCCTAAGCTATAGGACCATAAGTGGAAGTGCCCTAGGCTCTGTTGCTTTGTTTTCTGGATGTTTCAGGAAACACCATACACATCTCCCGAGTGGCTGTTGGCAATTTACATCCCGCCCATCAGCATAACAAGGCTCCCAGTTCTCCATGGCCTGTCCTGCCTTTCTGGATTTTACACTTTTTTCAGATGGCCCTTTTGACCGGGGGGAAGTGAGACTTCATTGTAGTGCAGATTTCCTTTGCAAGCTTGCTTGGTTGGCCAAAAAGGGCGTATGCGTTTTTTCCTGAATATATTCAGGAAAAAACGCATACGCCCTTTTTGGCCAAGTGCATCATTGTGGACGTTCTGCCTCTTTTCCTATGCTTTCAATGCAATTCCAGTCTACCTCCTGAAATCGGTTTCCTGCAATTCTGCCCCGCTTTCAAGTCCTCTTGGCAGCCTTACTTCAGTATATTTTTGGACGATAGCTGTCATTTATAACTCTGCAGGTTTGTGAATTACAGTGCCCCTGAGCTCCTTTCTTCAACTCGCTTTCTTGTGACCTGGCCGAAACACCGCAGGATGGCTTCAGGCCCTAATCTGGTTCCGGCACGGCACGTTGAGCCTTTGGTTAATTCCTCTTCCTGGTGGGAAATGAGAGTTAAATTTGCCCGTCCAGACACCTCCAGCTAGTCTCTCATTTGTTCTCGCTATTCCTGTTCATCTTCCGCAGAAATTGCAAACTGGGCCAAACAGGAGGTTAAGGGACTGACTATCCAAGTCGGGAGAGTGTTAGTAAAGCCTCTGGAATGTTGCACCCGAGTACCAGGGTACGAAAACTGAGACATATTTGAACACGTCTCCCGATCACATGGTTGATCATACTCTAGGTTCCACATGCATGTTTTAGCTGAAGGAAGAATACCTTAAAACTGGGTAGTTGAAACCCGTGGAATGGGTACCATGCAATATGACTTCAAAGGGTCTTCATTTGCTCACCGAACTTCTCCAATCCTATCACTGCTGCGTTTATGCCCCTGTACACACGCTTGATTCTCTTTTGGAGACATAGCAATCCATAGGTTTTAAGATACTTACTAGTCAGGTACATTCTTAGGCGTTTCATATGGGGTGTTGAGTCCATTTCGTTGAGCAAGGAGTAACTCTTGTCTATTCCATATTTGGCTTAAGGAACTTTATCTGTGCTCATTTCAATCTCTGGTTTTATGCAGCACCCCAACTCACCTTTACCCTTAAGCAAGCATAAGTTGGTTTTCTAAATTTGAGACCCTGTTCTGTTCTGTAATTCAGTTCCTGTGTAGTCCAGTTTACATTCCGTGTATTAGTGATATCTTATGATGTTTCTTTTTCTGTGTGACTTGTTTCAGTTAGAATCATCGTACCTGAATCCGCTCATTATGCTGCTACGGGCCTGATGACATAGATTTCATTGCTGAGTGATACTGCATTGTACGTAAGTACCACAAGTTCTTTATCCATTTTCCGCTTTCTGTGATACTGAACTTGTACGGTAAACGAGGTTCTTGTAAACAGAGGCGTCCCAAACTTTGGGGTGGCTGTGTCTTTTTGATTTTAATTTCCCTAAGCTATAGGACCATAAGTGGAAGTGCCCTAGGCTCTGTTGCTTTGTTTTCTGGATGTTTCAGGAAACACCATACACTTCTCCTGAGTGGCTGTTGGCAATTTACATCCCGCCCATCAGCATAACAAGGCTCCCAGTTCTCCATGGCCTGTCCTGCCTTTCTGGATTTTACACTTTTCTCAGATGGCCCTTTTGACCGGGGGGAAGTGAGACTTCATTGTAGTGCAGATTTCCTTTGCAAGCTTGCTTGGTTGGCCAAAAAGGGCGTATGCGTTTTTTCCTGAATATATTCAGGAAAAAACGCATACGCCCTTTTTGGCCAAGTGCATCATTGTGGACGTTCTGCCTCTTTTCCTATGCTTTCAATGCAATTCCAGTCTACCTCCTGAAATCGGTTTCCTGCAATTCTGCCCCGCTTTCAAGTCCTCTTGGCAGCCTTACTTCAGTATATTTTTGGACGATAGCTGTCATTTATAACTCTGCAGGTTTGTGAATTACAGTGCCCCTGAGCTCCTTTCTTCAACTCGCTTTCTTGTGACCTGGCCGCAACACCACAGGATGGCTTCAGGCCCTAATCTGGTTCTGGCACGGCACGCTGAGCCTTTGGTTAGTTCCTCTTCCTGGTGGGAAATGAGAGTTAAATTTGCCCGTCCAGACACCTCCAGCTAGTCTCTCATTGGTTCTCCCTATTCCTGTTCATCTTCCGCAGAAATTGCAAACTGGGCCAAACAGGAGGTTAAAGGCGCTGACTCTCCAAGTGGGGAGAGTGTTAGGAAAGCGTCTGGAATGTTGCACCCGAGTACCAGGGGAGGAAAACTGAGACATATTTGAACACGTCTCCCGTTCACAGGGTTGATCATACTCTGGGTTCCACATGCATGTTTTAGCTGAAGGAAGAATACCTTAAACCTGGAGAGTTGAGACCCGTGGAATGGGTACCATGCAATATGACTTCAAAGGGTCTTCATTTGCTCACCGAACTTCTCCAATCCTATCACTGCTGCGTTTATGCCCCTGTACACACGCTTGATTCTCTTTTGGAGACATAGCAATCCATAGGTTTTAAGATACTTACTAGTCAGGTACATTCTTAGGCGTTTCATATGGGGTGTTGAGTCCATTTCGTTGAGCAAGGAGTAGCTCTTGTCTATTCCATATTTGGCTTAAGGAACTTTATCTGTGCTCATTTCAATCTCTGGTTTTATGCAGCACCCCAACTCACTTTTACCCTTAAGCAAGCATAAGTTGGTTTTCTAAATTTGAGACCCTGTTCTGTTCTGTAATTCAGTTCCTGTGTAGTCCAGTTTACATTCCGTGTATTAGTGATATCTTATGATGTTTCTTTTTCTGTGTGACTTGTTTCAGTTAGAATCATCGTACCTGAATCCGCTCATTATGCTGCTACGGGCCTGATGACATAGATTTCATTGCTGAGTGATACTGCATTGTACGTAAGTACCACAAGTTCTTTATCCATTTTCCGCTTTCTGTGATACTGAACTTGTACGGTAAACGAGGTTCTTGTAAACAGAGGCGTCCCAAACTTTGGGGTGGCTGTGTCTTTTTGATTTTAATTTCCCTAAGCTATAGGACCATAATTGGAAGTGCCCTAGGCTCTGTTGCTTTGTTTTGTAGATGTTTCAGGAAACACCATACACTTCTCCCGAGTGTCTGTTGGCAATTTACATCCCGCCCATCAGCATAACAAGGCTCCCAGTTCTCCATGGCCTGTCCTGCCTTTCTGGATTTTACACTTTTTTCAGATGGCCCTTTTGACCGGGGGGAAGTGAGACTTCATTGTAGTGCAGATTTCCTTTGCAAGCTTGCTTGGTTGGCCAAAAAGGGCGTATGCGTTTTTTCCTGAATATATTCAGGAAAAAACGCATACGGCCTTTTTGGCCAAGTGCATCATTGTGGACGTTCTGCCTCTTTTCCTATGCTTTCAATGCAATTCCAGTCTACCTCCTGAAATCGGTTTCCTGCAATTCTGCCCCGCTTTCAAGTCCTCTTGGCAGCCTTACTTCAGTATATTTTTGGACGATAGCTGTCATTTATAACTCTGCAGGTTTGTGAATTACAGTGCCCCTGAGCTCCTTTCTTCAACTCGCTTTCTTGTGACCTGGCCGCAACACCGCAGGATGGCTTCAGGCCCTAATCTGGTTCCGGCACGGCACGTTGAGCCTTTGGTTAATTCCTCTTCCTGGTGGGAAATGAGAGTTAAATTTGCCCGTCCAGACACCTCCAGCTAGTCTCTCATTTGTTCTCGCTATTCCTGTTCATCTTCCGCAGAAATTGCAAACTGGGCCAAACAGGAGGTTAAGGGACTGACTCTCCAAGTCGGGAGAGTGTTAGTAAAGCGTCTGGAATGTTGCACCCGAGTACCAGGGTACGAAAACTGAGACATATTTGAACACGTCTCCCGATCACATGGTTGATCATACTCTAGGTTCCACATGCATGTTTTAGCTGAAGGAAGAATACCTTAAAACTGGGTAGTTGAAACCCGTGGAATGGGTACCATGCAATATGACTTCAAAGGGTCTTCATTTGCTCACCGAACCTCTCCAATCCTATCACTGCTGCGTTTATGCCCCTGTACACACGCTTGATTCTCTTTTGGAGACATAGCAATCCATAGGTTTTAAGATACTTACTAGTCAGGTACATTCTTAGGCGTTTAATATGGGGTGTTGAGTCCATTTCATTGAGCAAGGAGTAGCTCTTGTCTATTCCATATTTGGCTTAAGGAACTTTATCTGTGCTCATTTCAATCTCTGGTTTTATGCAGCACCCCAACTCACCTTTCCCCTTAAGCAAGCATAAGTTGATTTTCTAAATTTGAGACCCTGTTCTGTTCTGTAATTCAGTTCCTGTGTAGTCCAGTTTACATTCCGTGTATTAGTGATATCTTATGATGTTTCTTTTTCTGTGTGACTTATTTCAGTTAGAATCATCGTACCTGAATCCACTCATTATTCTGCTACGGGCCTGATGACATAGATTTCATTGCTGAGTGATACTGCATTGTACATAAGTACCACAAGTTCTTTATCCATTTTTCACTTTCTGTGATATTGAAGTTGTACGGTAAACGAGGTTCTTGTAAACAGAGGCGTCCCAAACTTTGGGGTGGCTGTGTCTTTTTGATTTTAATTTCCCTAAGCTATAGGACCATAAGTGGAAGTGCCCTAGGCTCTGTTGCTTTGTTTTCTGGATGTTTCAGGAAACACCATACACTTCTCCTGAGTGGCTGTTGGCAATTTACATCCCGCCCATCAGCATAACAAGGCTCCCAGTTCTCCATGGCCTGTCCTGCCTTTCTGGATTTTACACTTTTTTCAGATGGCCCTTTTGACCGGGGGGAAGTGAGACTTCATTGTAGTGCAGATTTCCTTTGCAAGCTTGCTTGGTTGGCCAAAAAGGGCGTATGCATTTTTTCCTGAATATATTCAGGAAAAAACGCATACGCCCTTTTTGGCCAAGTGCATCATTGTGGACGTTCTGCCTCTTTTCCTATGCTTTCAATGCAATTCCAGTCTACCTCCTGAAATCGGTTTCCTGCAATTCTGCCCCGCTTTCAAGTCCTCTTGGCAGCCTTACTTCAGTATATTTTTGGACGATAGCTGTCATTTATAACTCTGCAGGTTTGTGAATTACAGTGCCCCTGAGCTCCTTTCTTCAACTCGCTTTCTTGTGACCTGGCCGCAACACCGCAGGATGGCTTCAGGCCCTAATCTGGTTCCGGCACGGCACGTTGAGCCTTTAGTTAATACCTCTTCCTGGTGGGAAATGAGAGTTAAATTTGCCCGTCCAGACACCTCCAGCTAGTCTCTCATTTGTTCTCGCTATTCCTGTTCATCTTCCGCAGAAATTGCAAACTGGGCCAAACAGGAGGTTAAGGGACTGACTATCCAAGTCGGGAGAGTGTTAGTAAAGCCTCTGGAATGTTGCACCCGAGTACCAGGGTACGAAAACTGAGACATATTTGAACACGTCTCCCGATCACATGGTTGATCATACTCTAGGTTCCACATGCATGTTTTAGCTGAAGGAAGAATACCTTAAAACTGGGTAGTTGAAACCCGTGGAATGGGTACCATGCAATATGACTTCAAAGGGTCTTCATTTGCTCACCGAACCTCTCCCATCCTATCACTGCTGCGTTTATGCCCCTGTACACACGCTTGATTCTCTTTTGGAGACATAGCAATCCATAGGTTTTAAGATACTTACTAGTCAGGTACATTCTTAGGCGTTTAATATGGGGTGTTGAGTCCATTTCGTTGAGCAAGGAGTAGCTCTTGTCTATTCCATATTTGCCTTATAGAACGTTATCTGTGCTCATTTCAATCTCTGGTTTTATGCAGCACCCCAACTCACCTTTCCCCTTAAGCAAGCATAAGTTGGTTTTCTAAATTTGAGACCCTGTTCTGTTTTGGAATTCAGTTCCTGTGTAGCCAAGTTTACATTCCGTGTATTAGTGATATCTTATGATGTTTCTTTTTCTGTGTGACTTATTTCAGTTAGAATCATCGTACCTGAATCCACTCATTATGCTGCTACGGGCCTGATGACATAGATTTCATTGCTGAGTGATACTGCATTGTACGTAAGTACCACAAGTTCTTTATCCATTTTTCATTTTCTGTGATATTGAACTTGTACAGTAAACGAGGTTCTTGTAAACAGAGGCGTCCCAAACTTTGGGGTGGCTGTGTCTTTTTGATTTTAATTTCCCTAAGCTATAGGACCATAAGTGGAAGTGTCCTAGGCTCTGTTGCTTTGGTTTTTAGATGTTTCAGGAAACACCATACACTTCTCCCGAGTGTCTGTTGGCAATTTACATCCCGCCCATCAGCATAACGAGGCTCCCAGTTCTCCATGGCCTGTCCTGCCTTTCTGGATTTTACACTTTTTTCAGATGGTCCTTTTGACCGGGGGGAAGTGAGACTTCATTGTAGTGCAGATTTCCTTTGCAAGCTTGCTTGGTTGGCCAAAAAGGGCGTATGCGTTTTTTCCTGAATATATTCAGGAAAAAACGCATACGCCCTTTTTGGCCAAGTGCATCATTGTGGACGTTCTGCCTCTTTTCCTATGCTTTCAATGCAATTCCAGTCTACCTCCTGAAATCGGTTTCCTGCAATTCTGCCCCGCTTTCAAGTCCTCTTGGCAGCCTTACTTCAGTATATTTTTGGACGATAGCTGTCATTTATAACTCTGCAGGTTTGTGAATTACAGTGCCCCTGAGCTCCTTTCTTCAACTCGCTTTCTTGTGACCTGGCCGCAACACCGCAGGATGGCTTCAGGCCCTAATCTGGTTCCGGCACGGCACGCTGAGCCTTTGGTTAATTCCTCTTCCTGGTGGGAAATGAGAGTGAAATTTGCCCGTCCAGACACCTCCAGCTAGTCTCTCATTGGTTCTCGCTATTCCTGTTCATCTTCCGCAGAAATTGCAAACTGGGCCAAACAGGAGGTTAAAGGCGCTGACTCTCCAAGTGGGGAGAGTGTTAGTAAAGCGTCTGGAATGTTGCACCCGAGTACCAGGGGAGGAAAACTGAGACATATTTGAACACGTCTCCCGTTCACACGGTTGATCATACTCTGGGTTCCACATGCATGTTTTAGCTGAAGGAAGAATACCTTAAACCTGGGTACTTGAAACCCGTGGAATGGGTACCATGCAATATGACTTCAAAGGGTCTTCATTTGCTCACCGAACCTCTCCAATCCTATCACTGCTGCGTTTATGCCCTTGCACACATGCTTGATTCTCTTTCGCAGACATAGTAATCCATAGGTTTTAAGATACTTACTAGTCAGGTACATTCTTAGGCGTTTAATATGCGGTGTTGAGTCCATTTCGTTGAGCAAGGAGTAGCTCTTGTCTATTCCATATTTGGCTTAAGGAACTTTATCTGTGCTCATTTCATTCTCTGGTTTTATGCAGCACCTCAATTCACCTTTCCCCTTAAGCAAGCATAAGTTGGTTTTCTAAATTTGAGACCCTGTTCTGTTCTGTAATTCAGTTCCTGTGTAGCCAAGTTTACATTCCGTGTATTACTGATATCTTATGATGTTTCTTTTTCTGTGTGACTTATTTCAGTTAGAATCATCATACCTGAATCCACTCATTGTGCTGCTAAGGGCCTGATGACATAGATTTCATTGCTGAGTGATATTGCTTTGTAAGTAAATACCACAACTTCTTTATCCATTTTTCACTTTCTGTGATGTTGAACTTGTACTGTAAACGAGGTTCTTGTAAACAGAGCCGTTCCAAACTTCGGGGTGGCTGTGTCTTTTTGATTTTAATTTCCCTAAGCTATAGGACCATAAGTGGAAGTGCGCTAGGCTCTGTTGCTTTGTTTTTTAGATGTTTCCGGAAACACCATACACTTCTCCCGAGTGTCTGTTGGCAATTTACATCTCGCCCATCAGCATAACAAGGCTCCCAGTTCTCCATGGCCTGTCCTGCCTTTCTGGATTTTACACTTTTTTCAGATGGCCCTTTTGACCTGGGGGAAGTGAGACTTCATTGTAGTGCCGATTTCCTTTGCAGGTTTGCTTGGTTGGCCAAAAAGGGCGTATGCGTTTTTTCCTGAATATATTCAGGAAAAAACGCATACGCCCTTTTTGGCCAAGTGCATCATTGTCGAGGTTCTGACTCTCTTCATATGTTTTCAATGCAATTCCAGTCTACCTCCTGAAATTGGTTTCCTGCAATTCTGCCTTGCTTTCATTGCCTCTTCATAGCCTTACCTCAATATATTTTTTGAATATAGTTAGCCTTTATAACTCTGCAGGTTTTTGAATTGCAGTGGCCCTTAGCTCCATTTTTCAGCTCTTATTTTTGTGGTCTTGCCCCATAACCACAGGATTCCTTGAAGCCCTATTTTTCTTCTTGGGCACCTTGCTGTGCCTTTGGTTAATTCTTCTTACTGATGTGACATTAGAGTGACATGTGCCCATTGAAACCGCTACAGCTAGTTTCTCACTGGTTCCCCCTATTCCCATTCATCCTCTGCACTAACTGCAGACTGTGCGATACCAGAACTTAAAGGCATTGACTCCATGTGGGGATGTTGTTAGTAAAGCGGCTGGAATGTCGATCCGGAGCCCCAGGAGAGGAAAAATGAGGTGCGTTTTAGAAACCTTTCCCGATCATATGGTATACCAGTCACTGGGTTTCCCAAGCATGGTTTAGCTGTAGGAAGATTCCCTTCAACCTGGAGTGTTGGGACCCTTGGACTGAGTAGCATGAAGTATTGCATTAAACTTTCGGCAGTTGCTCACCAAAGCTCACCAATCCTCTCAGCCCCAAGTGTCCAGCCTTATGTCTTATCCAGCTGTGGGTTTATATGTGGTCAATCCAGGTTACATCACAGCCCCTGAGCGAATTTTGTAAGAATTTTTCTCTTTCATTGTTTCAGCGTTTTCTTTTTAAAATTTATTTCTATAATGGGGTTTAGCTCATTTTCACTGCTGTGTTTGTGCCGCTCTGCACACACTTGATTCCCTTATGGAGATATATCAATACATGGGTTTTAAGATTCTTATTACTCAGATATATTTCTCTGCGGTGTATAGGGTGTGTTGAGGCCAGTTCATTGAGCAAGGTGTAGATCTTGTCTAATACCTATTTGGTTTATTGAACGGTATCTGTGCTAATTTCAAACTCTGGTTTTATGCATCACCCCACCTCTCCTTTCCCCTTAAGCTGACATAAGTGTGTTTTCTAAATGTGAGACACTGTTCTGTTCTGTAATTCATTTCTTGTGCAGCCATATTTACCCTCCCTCTATAAGTGATATCTTATGATATGTTTCTTTTTCTGTTTGACTTATTTCAAGTAGTATTATCGGACCTAAATCCACTCTTTATCCTTCTACTAGCCTTATTACATTGATTTCATGGTGAAGAGATATTCCATTGTACATAAGTACCACATCTTCTTTATCCATTGTTCTCTTTCCTGGGATATTTAAGGTGTACTGAAGTTGAGGTTCTTGTAAACAGAGTAGCCCTAAACTGTGGTGTGCTTGTGTCTTGTTGATTTTTAGACTTCCCTAGATATACTCCCATGATTGGAAGTGTCCTATGCTCTGTAGCTCTGTTTTTTAGATGATTTAGGAACCACCATACACTTCTCCAGAGTGGCTCTCGGCAGTTCACACACTGCCCATCAGCGTATAAAGGCTCCCTGTTCTCCATGGCCTGTCCTGCATTTCTGGTTTTTACAATTTTTTAGGATGGCCCTTTTGACCGGTGGGAAGTGAGACTTCTTTGTTGTGCACATTTGCATTGCTTGCTTGCTTCGTTGCCCATAAAGTGCGTATGCGTTTTTTCCTGGATATAATCAGGAAAAAACGCATACGCCCTTTTGGGCCAACTGCATCATTGTCGAAATTCTGCCGCTTTTCAAGTGCATTAAAGATGAGTCCAATCTATCTCTTGAAATCTGTTTCTTGCAATTCTGTCTTGCATTCAGATCCTCTTCTTTGCCTTACCTCAACATATTTTTGGACATTAGTTTTCATTTATAACTCTGCAGGTTTGTGAATTGCAGTGACCCTGAGCTCCATTTTTTAAGTTGCTCTTTTGTGAGCTGGCCACAAACCCACAGGATTGCTTCAGGCCCTATTTTGGCTCCGGCGAGGCAGGCTGAGCCTTTCTTTAATTCTTATTCTTAATGGGAAATTAGAGTGATATGTGCCCGTCCAAACCCCTACAACTATTCTCTCATTGGTTCCCCCTCTTCCCGTTCATCCTCCTCACAATTTGCAAAATGTGTGAAACAAAAGTTTAAATGTGCTGATTCTCCAAGTGGGGAGATTCTAAGTAACGTGGCTGGAATGGTGAACAGGAGCACCAGGAGAGGATAAATGAGGTGCATTTTAGACACATCTCCCGATCACATGGTGTACAGTCCTCTGGGTTTTCCATGCATGTTTTAGCTGTAGGAAGATCCCTTGAACCTGCAGATTTGGGACCCATTGAATGGGTACCAGGTAGTATTACTTTAAAGGGTGTGCATTTCCTCACCCAACCTCACATTTCTCTTAGCGCAAACAGTTTCCAGCCTTATGTCTCATCCTGCTGTGGGTCTAGATGTGTTCAATCCATGTTGCATCACCGTCCCTGAGGAAAAGTTGTAAGAGGTTTTCTCTGTCTCTCTGTCGTTTATTTTTTTCAATTTATTACTATATTGGTTACAGCTGATTTTCAAAGCTCTGTTTCTTGCTGCTGTACATCCACTTGATTCACGTACAGAGAGTCATCAATAAATTCTTTTTCAGATTCTTACCAGTCGTATATATTCTTTTCCGGTGACTTGAGTGTGCTGAGTGCAGTTCTTTTAGCTACCGTGTAGGCCTTGTTGATTATCAGTTTGGTATTTGGAATGGTATCTTTGCTAATTTCAACCTCCTGGATGATGCCTCACCCCTCCCCACCTTTCCCGTTTAGCAGCCTTATGCGTGTTTTCTACATATTTGACTATGTTTTTGTTTTGTAATTTATTTCATGTGTAGCCATTTTGGATTCCACCTTTAAGTGATATCTTATGATATGTGTCTTTTTCTTTTTGAATTCTGTCACTTAGAATGATCATACGTAACTCCTCCGGAGTTGTTACAACTGGCCATATTTCATTGATTTCCAGGCTGAATAATATTCCACTCTACCTAAGTACCACATCTCTATCCATTTTTTCCCTCCAGAGACATTTAAGTTATATCCTAGTCGAGGATCTTTTAAACAGAGAGGGGGTAAACATTGGGGTGCCTGTGTCCTCTCGATTTTTGTTTTTCCCAAGATATACGCCCATGAGTGCAAGTGCCCTATGCTCTGTAGCTCATTTTTTAGATGCTTTAGTAAACACAATACACTTTTCCAGAATGGCCGTTGGCAATATACATTTCCACTATAAGTCTCACAGGGCTCCCTCTTCTCGTTGCCCTGTCCTGCATTTCTGTTGTTTACGCTTTATGAGGATGGCTCTTCTGACTGATGCGAAGTGATATCTTTTGTAGTATTGACTTCCAGTGCCCACCTGTTTGGTTGGCTAAAAAAGTGTATGCCCTTTTCTTGAATATATACAGAAAAAAACGCATGCACCCTTTTTGGCCAACTGCAATGTTGGCAATGTTCAACTCCTTTTCTTGTGCTTAATGGCGAGTCCTTTCTACCTCCTCAAATCCCTTTCCTGCCATTCTCCCTTGCTTACAAGTCCTTTTCTCTGACTTTCCTCAAGACATTTTTCAGTGATGGATATTTTCAACTCTGCAGTTTTGTGAATTTTACTGCCCCTGAGTTCCATTGTTCAACTTGTGTTTATGGGAACTGGCCACAAAGCAGCGGGATTTCCTCAAGCCCTATACTGTTTCCATGGGCAACCCTAGCCTTTGGTCAATTCGTCTTCCTGATTGGAAATTAGAGTGACATGTGCCTGTCTGAACACCTAGGACTTGTCTCTCATTGTTCCTCATCCTTCCGCTTCATCCTCTGGACAAATTCCAAACTGTACGCAACAGGATGTTGACAGTGCTGACATCTCCAAGTGGGGAGACTGTTAGTAAAGACGCTGGAGGGGTGAACCCGAGCACCAGGAGATGAGGAGATGAGATGCCTTTTCCAAACTCTTCCCGATCAGACGGTATACCATCCTCTGGGTGTGACAGACATGTTTTAGCAGTAGGAAGAGTCCCATTCATGTAAGGAGAACACCAGGGCTTTTTCAAAATCAGTGTCTCCCCGAAACCCAAACTGGGGAAGTTTTTAAGCTACGGCTACACATATGTTCATTAAGGGCCTTGGGAAGTAGGCAGAGTCCAAACTTTAGATGATTGAAGTCTTCAGGGTCAGAAGCACTCACCACCAGCTTCCCTTAGGCTACACTTTAACTATCATTGATAGATGATGTCAATAAAAATATCTATTCTTTTTCAGATTATTTCCCCTTATAGGTTATTGCAAAATGTTGAGTGTAGTTCCCTGTGCTATACAGTAGTTCCTTGTTGATGATCTATTTTATACATAGCAGTGTGTATGTGTTAATTCCAAACTGTTAATTTATCCCTCCTCCCACCTTTCCCCTTTGGTAATAATAAATTATAAGATTTTATACTTCTCAGAAATGGGGGAGCTGAAAGAGAGGTATCATTTTCAATGGAAAAGCATTTAAAACAAGATTGAAGGTTTAACCAAGATTATTAGATGTACATCCTTGGAAAGAAATCACTTCGTTTCTCTAATATTGACCTGACAAATAAGACAAACCTTTTCACTGAACTTGCTTATAAAAAGTGATGGAAATATCAAATGGAAGTGTTAGAAACATCTTATTTTACCCGAGCCTTATACACTGTTCTATGTTAACTACAGTTTGGCTCACACATCTGTTCATTGAGGTTACAATAGTCTCAATTTCTGTTACTGATCCTCCAGAGTGGACCCCAACAAGTGTCCCCCTGCCCAGTGTCATTGGGGCCAACAGATCGAGACTGAGTTTGGTTCACAAGCAAAGGAAACTTTATATTTTGATCAGAGAATGGAGAGGTGAGAGCATGCACTACCCCGTGGGCTGTGGGCTGGGCTGCTGTGTAGAGATCCTGTCAGAGTCAGTGGGAGGGAGGGAGGCGGCAGAGCTCTCGAGGGCCGGGTTGGCTGTAGCTCAGGCTCTATATCGTGGAGTCTGCACTGGGCCCCAGGAGCTGAGGTGTCGACCCAGCCATTCTGCACTAGGAAATCTGGTCTGAAGTGCCGGGTGTGGAACCTCTGCATGCGGGACCCTAGGAGCACGTGAAATTAGACAAAGCACAAAGGATAAAAAAGGTTAGACTTGACTTTATTGCCCAGATTCTATTTTTATCTCCCAGGGATTTTTAATGGGCTTTGCTGGGGACAAACCCCTCCTCTGCCTTTTGTCCCGTTCCTCATTCTTGGAGTGCTGAGGGTGCAGACCTTTCTTCTGTAACTGCTGAGTGCTGAGTTGGGAGCCCTCATACCCTGGGGCGAGGGTCAGAGCTTCTCCCCAGCAGCCTTCCGGTGACATTGATTGTCCCCAGGACACCTGCCTCCCTGCTCGTCCACCTGAGCACCAGCATTGGAAGTGTTATAGATTCTAATGACCTTTAAGGGTCCAGGAAAGAGATGTGCAGAGACGCTGTGGGGGCTGGTTTCACCCCGCCCCACATTTGTTCGGCCACCTTAGGCTGACCGTTTCTGCCAGCCTAGATGCTCTGACCAGTAGTCTGCGCTTTCTTCAATTAGGCCCCTGAATTAACGTACAAACAGCACCAGGTGTCAGAGCCCTGCCCGCTCAACTCCCAGACAGTCCAGGGTCAGTGGTGATAAGGACCATGATGGCTACTGAGTCAACAGCCTTTTGAAGTAAACAGGAGTTCAGCCGGTCTTATTGGCCACCATCATCACGGTGTCTGTAGGCTTTTCTATGGTGACAGTGTGGTATACTGTTCCCCCGCCAAGATTATTAGCTCCCCGCTGGGTGCAGTAAGTCCTGCAAGCAGTAGTCTACTCTTTTGGGACACACTCTTGTTGTTTTATGAGAGAAACTCCAGGTCAAGTGATGTTCACACGAGTCGTCATGGTGCCCTGTTGCCCCCGGTTATCTCTCTGGATGTTGGAGTTGGAGGGCCTCCTCACTCGAGGTCAGTGTGCCCACGGAGCGAACCCTGCAACTTCAGGGCATGGTTGGTGGTTAGGATCACCACGTGGGGTCCTTTTCCCTTAGGAGGGAGGTGGCCTTTTGGGCTGCTGATTTCCAGGTTTTTAGATACCGCCAGTATCTTGGCCAGATGTGGCAGTGGGCCAAGCCCCTTAGTGACCGTAGTTTATCCTACCTGGATGGCATTCTTGCATTGTTCCATTTCAAGTGGTCCCAGTTTTTGCACTAATTCTCCAATGGCGATTCACCTTTCACCGGGAATGTAAAGGTCAAAGGGTTTAGCTAAATTAGGGAGTTCCAGGGCAAGGGTCTGAATTGACTGCTCTTTCCATTCTTGAAAGGCCACTTCTGGATTCTATTCAAAAGGATCATCATCTTTTCCTTTCAGTGTTTCATATAGAGGCCCAGCTAGTAGACTGTAGTTAGGGATCCAGAAGCAGCAAACCCTGGCCTCCCCAGGAACCCCTAAGCTGTCTTCTAGTTTTAGAAAGGGGTAAGGCTGAAAATGGTTTCTTCCCTTTCCTGGGATGGGCTTCTCTGACCTTCTGTGAGAATGAAGCCCAGGCAGGTCACTGCAGTCTGTGATATTTGAGCTTTTTCTTGGACAACTTCTATCCTTTATTGGCTTGGTAGTTCAGAGGCCTCCTTAGTAGGGTTGGCGATCAGAATGTCGTCTGCATATTGAAGGAGGGTTTCCTTTTCCAGAGGTAGAACTTTTAGGTCTTTAGCTAAGCTTTCCCCAAAGATGGTGTGGGAATTTTTGCACCCTTGGGTCCAGACGGCCCGGAAGTATTGTTTTAGTTGTATGTTGAGTCCTGCCACTCACAAGCCAAAATTTCTTGTGACTCTGGGACTAATGGAATACAAAAGAAGGCATCATTGAAGACTAATACAGAATACCATGTCCTGGTGGTTGGTAGAATGACCAGCAGGGTGTAGGAATTAGGAGCAACTGGAGGTATATCCTCGGTGGCTTCACTGACTGTCCTGACATCCTTTACCAGGTCCCCAGCAGCCCATGGGGCTCTCGTGGTCAGACCAATCCCAGAATATGGAGCTCACCTGGGCAGGTACCCCACCCCCACCCCAGCCCACGGGGCTCTCGTGGTCAGGCCCCTCCCAGGATACAGAGCTACCCTTGCAGGTACCGTGGCAGGGCTGGGCACACAGGAACCGTGCACATAGCCCTCATTGCAGAGCACCCCCAGCTCACCTGTCGCTCAGAGCTGACACAGAGCACCTCAGAGCAGGACTTGAACTAACAAACAGCAGCTGCGACAGGTCTGTGACCCTGGGCATCACTCCGTGAGGCCTCCCTCCACCTGGTCTTCCAGAGACTTCCACTGCACCCGGGGCACCAGGCCTCTGTCTCCAACCACCACCCACCCCTCCTCTCCCTGACTCCTGGGTTCCTCTCATTAGGAGAGGGTTTTCTTGAAGTTGTCTCCCACTCATGGGCCAGATAAAATGATTAGAAAACAAGCCAAAGCTGCAGCCCCTTGTCTATCCTGACTCTCAGGAGCCCACACCTGTTCCTTGGACCTGGCCGGTTCAGCAAGTTCCATTTTCTGCAACTGTGAGCCCCTGAGGGGTGATGATTGGCTGACCTGGGCAGCCTTACCGTGCCGGCCAGCCCTCCCCAAGTGTGCCTGGGTTGAGATCAATATAAATACCACTCCAGGCAGCAAGAGCCCCTGAAGCCGTGCCTGACACCATTTTCTCTGCCCTGTCAGCAGTCTCGGGGCTGGGCTGGTGAGAGGGAGTGAGAGGCCACGGCTTTGTGGGTGGCCCAGTGTGAGTGGGGCTCTGCTGGACTTTCTGCAGCAGTTGCCAGGCTGCCACCTGCTAAAGAAGAGGATGTGTCACCCATACCTGCTGCTGGAATTTCTCCCTGGGCAGAGGTGAGGAAGGAAAAAAGCAGTGGGGGCAGGGACAGGACGGGTATCTCAGGCAGGGAAATGGAAATCTTCCAGAAGAGCACCCAGGGCCAGGACCATCCTGGCTGGCCTGCAGGCACCAAGTCGGCCGGCATGCTGTCACTCGTGTGGCTCTATGGCCCTTCCTCTAGGCTTTCAAGTCCTTGTATATATTCAGGTGTTTTACCTGGGACGGGTGGGAATAGTTCAGCAGCAACTGGCCTGGGGCTCAGCTCACGTTTACTCACAGATGCCTCGGCACGGTGCCCCAGCTTTGCAATGAGGACGCTTGTTGCGTGGGGGCTGCTGGCTGAATGGGAGACGATTCCCCACCACTGACCAACTTCAGAATTGTTTACAACTGGAGCAAGTGCCCTGATACGGTTTTCCTCTGTGTAACTGGTGGGTTCTGTGTTTTTTTCTCTTTTTCGTTTTTGGTTCAAGGTAGATTTTATTCCTCTTTTTTGTATTTACAGATATAAGCATGGAAATAATTTATTCATATAAATACATGTATGTGCAGGGAATAATTGTTTTTTCTGTTTTATTTTTTAAATTTTATTTCTTTTTAATTTTGAATTTTATTTTATATTTTTATACAGCAGGTTCTTATTGGTTATCTATTTTATACATATAAATGTATACATGCCAATCCCAGTTTCTCAACTCCTCCCACCACCACCCCCCCAACAGCTTTCCCCCCTTGTTGTCCATACGTTTGCTCTATTTATGCCTTGCAAAATGGTTAATCTGTACAGTTTTTCTAGGTTCCACATATATGCATGAATATACAAGATTTGTTTTTCTCTTTCTGACTTACTTCACTCTGTATGACAGTCTCTAGATCCATCGACATCTCTACAAATGACCCAATTTCATTCCTTTTCATGGCTTAGTAATATTCCATTTTATATATGTACCACAGCTTTATGCATTCGTCTGTCTGTGGGCATTTAGGTTGCTTCCATTACCTCGATATTGTAAATAGTGATGCAATGAACATTGCGGTGAATGACTCTTTTTGATTTATGGTTTTGTCTGGGTATATGTCCAGTACTGGGATTGCTGTATCATATGGTAATTCTATTGTTAGTTTCTTAAGAAATTCCATATTGTTCTCCATAATGACTGTATCAATTTATATTCCCAACAATAGTGGAAGAGGGTTCCTTTTCTCCACACCCTTTCCAGCATTTTTTGTTTGTAGATTTTCTATGATGCCTATTCTACCAGGTGTGAGGTGATACCTCATTGTTGAATCCATTTCGTTGAGCAAGGGGTAGGTCTTGTCTATTACATATTTGGCTTATGGAACGGTATCTGTGCTAATTTCAAACTCTGCTTTTATGCAGCACCCCAACTCACCTTCCCCCTTAAGCAAGCATAAGTTGGTTTTCTAAATTTGAGACCCTGTTCTGTTTTGTAATTCAGTTCATGTGTAGCCAAGTTCACATTCCGTGTATTAGTGATACCTTATGATGTTTCTTTTTCTGTGTGACTTCTTTCACTTAGAATCATCGTGCCTCAATCCACTCATTATGCTGGTACGGGCCTGGTGACATAGATTTCATTGCTGATGGTATTCTGTTGTACATAAGTACCGCAACTTCTTTATCCATTATTTGCTCTCTGGGATATTTAACTTGTGCCACAGAAGAGATTCCTGTAAAAAGAGTCATCCCAAATTTTGGGGTGGCTGTGTCTTTTTGATTTTAATTTCCCTAAGCTATAGGACCATAAGTGGAAGTGCCCTAGGCTCTGTTGCTTTGTTTTTTAGATGTTTCAGGAAACACCATACACTTCTACAGAGCGGCTGTTGGTAATTTACATCCCGCCCATCAGCATAACAAGGCTCCCAGTTCTCCATGGCCTGTTCTGCCTTTCTGGATTTTACACTTTTTTCAGATGGCCCTTTAGACCGAGGGGAAGTGAGACTTCATTGTAGTGCAGATTTCCTTTGCAAGCTTGCTTGGTTGGCCAAAAAGGGCGTATGCGTTTTTTCCTGAATATATTCAGGAAAAAACACATACGCCCTTTTTGGCCAAGTGCATCATTGTCGACGTTCTTCCTCTTTTCCTGTGTTTTAAATGCAATCCAATTCCGATTCCTCCTGAAATCGGTTTCCTGCAATTCTGCCCCGCATTCAAGTCCTCTTGGCAGCCCTACTTCAGTATATTTTCGGACAATAGCTGTCATTTATAAATCTGCAGGTTTGTGAATTACAATGCCCCTGAGCTCCTTTCTTCAACTCGCTTTCTTTTGAGCTGGCCACAACACCGCAGGATTGCTTCAGGCCCTAATCTGGTTCCGGCACGGCATGCTGAGCCTTTGGTTTATTCCTCTTCCCTGTGGGAAATGAGAGTTAAATTTGCCCGTCCAGACACCTCCAGCTAGTCTCTCATTGGTTCTCCCTATTCCTGTTCATCTTCCGCAGAAATTGCAAACTGGGCCAAACAGGAGGTTAAAGGGACTGACTCTCCAAGTCGGGAGAGTGTTAGTAAAGCGTCTGGAATGTTGCACCCGAGTACCAGGGAACGAAAAGTGAGACACATTTGAACACGTTTCTCGATCACACGGTGGATCATACTCTGGGTTCCACATGCATGTTTTAGCTGAAGGAAGAATCCCTTAAACCTGGAGAGTTGAGACCCATGGAATGGGTACCATGCAATATGACTTCAAAGGGTCTGCAGTTGCTCACCGAACCTCACCAATCTTATGAGCCCCAAGTGTCCAGCCTTATGTGTCACCCAGCTCTGGGTGTAGATATGGTAAATGCAGGTTGCATCAGAAGCCTTCAATGAATTACTTAAGTATTGCTCTCTATTTCACTGTCATTGTGTTTTGTTTAAGAAATTTATTTTTAATATGGGATTTAGCTGATTTTCACTGCTTTAATGCCACTGTACACACTCTTGATTCTCTTACAGAGATATATAAATCCATTGCTTTTATAATTCTTACTAGGCAGGTATATTCCTAGGCGTTGAATATGGGGTGTTGAGTCCATTTCGTTGAGCAAGGAGTAGCTCTTGTCTATTCCATATTTGCCTTATAGAACGTTATCTGTGCTCATTTCAATCTCTGGTTTTATGCAGCACCCCAACTCACCTTTCCCCTTAAGCAAGCATAAGTTGGTTTTCTAAATTTGAGACCCTGTTCTGTTTTGGAATTCAGTTCCTGTGTAGCCAAGTTTACATTCCGTGTATTAGTGATATCTTATGATGTTTCTTTTTCTGTGTGACTTATTTCAGTTAGAATCATCGTACCTGAATCCACTCATTATGCTGCTACGGGCCTGATGACATAGATTTCATTGCTGAGTGATACTGCATTGTACGTAAGTACCACAAGTTCTTTATCCATTTTTCACTTTCTGTGATATTGAAGTTGTACGGTAAACGAAGTTCTTGTAAACAGAGGCGTCCCAAACTTTGGGGTGGCTGTGTCTTTTTGATTTTAATTTCCCTAAGCTATAGGACCATAAGTGGAAGTGCCCTAGGCTCTGTTGCTTTGGTTTTTAGATGTTTCAGGAAACACCATACACTTCTCCCGAGTGTCTGTTGGCAATTTACATCCCGCCCATCAGCATAACGAGGCTCCCAGTTCTCCATGGCCTGTCCTGCCTTGCTGGATTTTACACTTTTTTCAGATGGCCCTTTTGACCGGGGGGAAGTGAGACTTCATTGTAGTGCATATTTCCTTTGCAAGCTTGCCTGGTTGGCCAAAAAGGGCGTATGCGTTATTTCCTGAATATATTCAGGAAAAAACGCATACGCCCTTTTTGGCCAAGTGCATCATTGTGGACGTTCTGCCTCTTTTCCTATGCTTTCAATGCAATTCCAGTCTACCTCCTGAAATCGGTTTCCTGCAATTCTGCCCCACTTTCAAGTCCTCTTGGCAGCCTTACTTCAGTATATTTTTGGACGATAGCTGTCATTTATAACTCTGCAGGTTTGTGAATTACAATGCCCCTGAGCTCCTTTCTTCAACTCGCTTTCTTGTGAGATGGCCGCAACACCGCAGGATGGCTTCAGGCCCTAATCTGGTTCCGGCACGGCACGCTGAGCCTTTGGTTAATTCCTCTTCCTGGTGGGATATGAGAGTTAAATTTGCCCGTCCAGACACCTCCAGCTAGTCTCTCATTGGTTCTCACTATTCCTGTTCATCTTCTGCAGAAATTGCAAACTGGGCCAAACAGGAGGTTAAAGGGACTGACTCTCCAAGTCGGGAGAGTGTTAGTAAAGCGTCTGGAATGTTGCACCTGAGTACCAGGGGACGAAAACTGAGACATATTTGAACACGTCTCCCGATCACATGGTTTGATCATACTCTAGGTTCCACATGCATGTTTTAGCTGAAGGAAGAATACCTTAAAACTGGGTAGTTGAAACCCGTGGAGTGGGTACCATGCAATATGACTTCAAAGGGTCTTCATTTGCTCACCGAACCTCTCCAATCCTATCACTACTGCGTTTATGCCCCTGTACACATGCTTGATTCTCTTTTGGAGACATAGCAATCCATAGGTTTTAAGATACTTACTAGTCAGGTACATTCTTAAGCGTTTAATATGGGGTGTTGAGTCCTTTTCGTTGAGCAAGGAGTAGCTCTTGTCTATTCCATATTTGGCTTAAGGAACTTTATCTGTGCTCATTTCAATCTCTGGTTTTATGCAGCACCCCAACTCACCTTTCCCCTTAAGCAAGCATAAGTTGGTTTTCTAAATTTGAGACCCTGTTCTGTTCTGTAATTCAGTTCCTGTGTAGCCAAGTTTACATTCCGTGTATTACTGATATCTTATGATGTTTCTTTTTCTGTGTGACTTATTTCAGTTAGAATCATCGTACCTAAATCCACTCATTGTGCTGCTAAGGGCCTGATGACATAGATTTCATTGCTGAGTGATATTGCTTTGTAAGTAAATACCATAACTTCTTTATCCATTTTTCACTTTCTGCGATGTTGAACTTGTACTGTAAACGAGGTTCTTGTAAACAGAGCCGTTCCAAACTTTGGGGTGGCTGTGTCTTTTTGATTTTAATTTCCCTAAGCTATAGGACGATAAGTGGAAGTGCCCTAGGCTCTGTTGCTTTGTTTTTTAGATGTTTCAGGAAACACCATACACTTCTCCCGAGTGTCTGTTGGCAATTTACATCCCGCCCATCAGCATAACAAGGCTCCCAGTTCTCCATGGCCTGTCCTGCCTTTCTGGATTTTACACTTTTTTCAGATGGCCCTTTTGACCGGGGGGAAGTGAGACTTCATTGTAGTGCAGATTTCCTTTGCAAGCTTGCTTGGTTGGCCAAAAAGGGCGTATGCGTTTTTTCCTGAATATATTCAGGAAAAAACGCATACGCCCTTTTTGGCCAAATGCATCATTGTGGACGTTCTGCCTCTTTTCCTATGCTTTCAATGCAATTCCAGTCTACCTCCTGAAATCGGTTTCCTGCAATTCTGCCCCGCTTTCAAGTCCTCTTGGCAACCTTACTTCAGTATATTTTTGGACGATAGTTGTCATTTATAACTCTGCAGGTTTGTGAATTACAGTGGCCCTGAGCTCCTTTCTTCAACTCGCTTTCTTTTGAGCTGGCCGCAACACCGCAGGATGGCTTCAGGCCCTAATCTGGTTCCGGCATGGCACGCTGAGCCTTTGGTTATTTCCTCTTCCTGGTGGGAAATGAGAGTTAAATTTGCCCATCCAGACACCTCCAGCTAGCCTCTCATTGGTTCTCCCTATTCCTGTTCATCTTCCGCAGAAATTGCAAACTGGGCCAAACAAGAGGTTAAGGGGACTGACTCTCCATGTCGGGAGAGTGTTAGTAAAGCGTCTGGAATGTTGCACCCGAGTACCAGGGTACGAAAATTGAGACATAATTGAACATGTCTCCCGATCACACGGTTGATCATACTCTAGGTTCCACATGCATGTTTTAGCTGAAGGAAGAATACCTTAAAACTGGGTAGTTGAAACCCGTGGAATGGGTACCATGCAATATGACTTCAAAGGGTCTTCATTTGCTCACCGAACCTCTCCAATCCTATCACTGCTGCGTTTATGCCCCTGTACACATGCTTGATTCTCTTTCGGAGACATAGCAATCCATAGGTTTTAAGATACTTACTAGTCAGGTACATTCTTAGGCGTTTAATATGGGGTGTTGAGTCCATTTCGTTGAGCAAGGAGTAGCTCTTGTCTATTCCATATTTGGCTTAAGGAACTTTATCTGTGCTCATTTCAATCTCTGGTTTTATGCAGCACCCCAACTCACCTTTCCCCTTAAGCAAGCATAAGTTGGTTTTCTAAATTTGAGACCCTGTTCTGTTCTGTAATTCAGTTCCTGTGTAGCCAAGTTTACATTCCGTGTATTACTGATATCTTATGATGTTTCTTTTTCTGTGTGACTTATTTCAGTTAGAATCATCGTACCTAAATCCACTCATTGTGCTGCTAAGGGCCTGATGACATAGATTTCATTGCTGAGTGATATTGCTTTGTAAGTAAATACCATAACTTCTTTATCCATTTTTCACTTTCTGCAATGTTGAACTTGTACTGTAAACGAGGTTCTTGTAAACAGAGCCGTTCCAAACTTTGGGGTGGCTGTGTCTTTTTGATTTTAATTTCCCTAAGCTATAGGACCATAAGTGGAAGTGCCCTAGGCTCTGTTGCTTTGTTTTTTAGATGTTTCAGGAAACACCATACACTTCTCCCGAGTGTCTGTTGGCAATTTACATCCCGCCCATCAGCATAACGAGGCTCCCAGTTCTCCATGGCCTGTCCTGCCTTGCTGGATTTTACACTTTTTTCAGATGGGCCTTTTGACCGGGGGGAAGTGAGACTTCATTGTAGTGCAGATTTCCTTTGCAAGCTTGCTTGGTTGGCCAAAAAGGGCGTATGCGTTTTTTCCTGAATATATTCAGGAAAAAACGCATACGCCCTCTTTGGCCAAGTGCATCATTGTGGACGTTCTGCCTCTTTTCCTATGCTTTCAATGCAATTCCAGTCTACCTCCTGAAATCGGTTTCCTGCAATTCTGCCCCGCTTTCAAGTCCTCTTGGCAGCCTTACTTCAGTATATTTTTGGACGATAGCTGTCATTTATAACTCTGCAGGTTTGTGAATTACAGTGCCCCTGAGCTCCTTTCTTCAACTCGCTTTCTTTTGAGCTGGTCACAGCACCGCAGGATGGCTTCAGGCCCTAATCTGGTTCCGGCACGGCATGCTGAGCCTTTGGTTAGTTCCTCTTCCTGGTGGGAAATGAGAGTTAAATTTGCCCGTCCAGACACCCCCAGCTAGTCTCTCATTGGTTCTCCCTATTCCTGTTCATCTTCCGCAGTAATTGCAAACTGGGCCAAACAGGTGGTTAAAGGCGCTGACTCTCCAAGTGGGGAGAGTGTTGGTAAAGCGTCTGGAATGTTGCACCCAAGTACCAGGGGAGGAAAACTGAGACATATTTGAACACGTCTCCCGTTCACACGGTTGATCATACTCTGGGTTCCACATGAATGTTTTAGCTGAAGGAAGAATACCTTAAACCTGGAGAGTTGAGACCCGTGTAATGGGTACCATGCAATATGACTTCAAAGGGTCTTCATCTGCTCACCGAGCCTCTCCAATCCTATCACTGCTGCGTTTATGCCCCTGTACACACGCTTGATTCTCTTTTGGAGACATAGCAATCCATAGGTTTTAAGATACTTACTAGTCAGGTACATTCTTAGGCGTTTAATATGCGGTGTTGAGTCCATTTCGTTGAGCAAGGAGTAGCTCTTGTCTATTCCATATTTGGCTTAAGGAACTTTATCTGTGCTCATTTCAATCTCTGGTTTTATGCAGCACCCCAACTCACCTTTCCCCTTAAGCAAGCATAAGTTGGTTTTCTAAATTTGAGACCCTGTTCTGTTTTGGAATTCAGTTCCTGTGTAGCCAAGTTTACATTCCGTGTATTAGTGATATCTTATGATGTTTCTTTTTCTGTGTGACTTATTTCAGTTAGAATTATCATACCTGAATCCACTCATTGTGCTGCTACGGGCCTGATGACATAGATTTCATTGCTGAGTGATATTGCTTTGTAAGTAAATACCACAACTTCTTTATCCATTTTTCACTTTCTGCGATGTTGAACTTGTACTGTAAACGAGGTTCTTGTAAACAGAGGCGTCCCAAACTTTTGGTGGCTGTGTCTTTTTGATTTTAATTTCCCTAAGCTATAGGACCATAAGTGGAAGTGCCCTAGGCTCTGTTGCTTTGTTTTTTAGATGTTTCAGGAAACACCATACACTTCTCCCGAGTGTCTGTTGGCAATTTACATCCCGCCCATCAGCATAACGAGGCTCCCAGTTCTCCATG
Organism: Grampus griseus; assembly: GCF_964374135.1. Lineage (NCBI taxonomy): Eukaryota > Metazoa > Chordata > Mammalia > Artiodactyla > Delphinidae > Grampus > Grampus griseus. The sequence goes on along the minus strand of NW_028132926.1, from coordinate 147,018 downwards.
GCCTGTCCTGCCTTGCTGGATTTTACACTTTTTTCAGATGGCCCTTTTGACCGGGGGGAAGTGAGACTTCATTGTAGTGCAGATTTCCTTTGCAAGCTTGCTTGGTTGGCCAAAAAGTGCGTATGCGTTTTTTCCTGAATATATTCAGGAAAAAACGCATACGCCCTTTTTGGCCAAGTGCATCATTGGGGACGTTCTGCCTCTTTTCCTATGCTTTCAATGCAATTCCAGTCTACCTCCTGAAATCGGTTTCCTGCAATTCTGCCCCGCTTTCAAGTCCTCTTGGCAGCCTTACTTCAGTATATTTTTGGACGATAGCTGTCATTTATAACTCTGCAGGTTTGTGAATTACAGTGCCCCTGAGCTCCTTTCTTCAACTCGCTTTCTTTTGAGCTGGTCACAACACCGCAGGATGGCTTCAGGCCCTAATCTGGTTCCGGCACGGCACGCTGAGCCTTTGGTTAATTCCTCTTCCTGGTGGGAAATGAGAGTTAAATTTGCCCGTCCAGACACCTTCAGCTAGTCTCTCATTGGTTCTCCCTATTCCTGTTCATCTTCCGCAGAAATTGCAAACTGGGCCAAACAGGAGGTTAAAGGCGCTGACTCTCCAAGTGTGGAGAGTGTTAGTAAAGCATCGGGAATGTTGCACCCGAGTACCAGGGGACGAAAACTGAGACATATTTGAACACGTCTCCCGATCACATGGTTGATCATACTCTAGGTTCCACATGCATGTTTTAGCTGAAGGAAGAATACCTTAAACCTGGAGAGTTGAGGCCCTTGGAATGGGTACCATGAAATATGACTTCAAAGGGTCTTCATTTGCTCACCGAACCTCTGCAATCCTATCACTGCTGCGTTTATGCCCCTGTACACACGCTTGATTCTCTTTCGGAGACATAGCAATCCATAGGTTTTAAGATACTTACTAGTCAGGTACATTCTTAGGCGTTTAATATGGGGTGTTGAGTCGATTTCGTTGAGCAAGGAGTAGCTCTTGTCTATTCCATATTTGGCTTAAGGAACTTTATCTGTGCTCATTTCAATCTCTGGTTTTATGCAGCACCCCAACTCACCTTTCCCCTTAAGCAAGCATAAGTTGGTTTTCTCAATTTGAGACCCTGTTCTGTTTTGTAATTCAGTTCCTCTGTAGCCAAGTTTACATTCCATGTATTAGTGATATTTATTGATGTTTCTTTTTCTGTGTGACTTATTTCAGTTAGAATCACCATACCCGAATCCACTCATTGTGCTGCTAAGGGCCTGGTGACATAGATTTCATTGCTGAGTGATATTGCATTGTACTTGAGTACCCAAACTTCTTTATCCATTTTTCACTTTCTGTGATATTGAACTTGTACTGTAAACGAGGTTGTTGTAAACAGAGCTGTCCCAAACTTTGGGGTGGCTGTGTCTTTTTGATTTTAATTTCCCTAAGCTATAGGACCATAAGTGGAAGTGCGCTAGGCTCTGTTGCTTTGTTTTTTAGATGTTTCCGGAAACACCATACACTTCTCCCGAGTGTCTGTTGGCAATTTACATCCCGCCCATCAGCATAACAAGGCTCCCAGTTCTCCATGGCCTGTCCTGCCTTTCTGGATTTTACACTTTTTTCAGATGGCCCTTTTGACCTGGGGGAAGTGAGACTTCATTGTAGTGCCGATTTCCTTTGCAGGTTTGCTTGGTTGGCCAAAAAGGGCGTATGCGTTTTTTCCTGAATATATTCAGGAAAAAACGCATACGCCCTTTTTGGCCAAGTGCATCATTGTCGAGGTTCTGACTCTCTTCATATGTTTTCAATGCAATTCCAGTCTACCTCCTGAAATTGGTTTCCTGCAATTCTGCCTTGCTTTCATTGCCTCTTCATAGCCTTACCTCAATATATTTTTTGAATATAGTTAGCCTTTATAACTCTGCAGGTTTTTGAATTGCAGTGGCCCTTAGCTCCATTTTTCAGCTCTTATTTTTGTGGTCTTGCCCCATAACCACAGGATTCCTTGAAGCCCTATTTTTCTTCTTGGGCACCTTGCTGTGCCTTTGGTTAATTCTTCTTACTGATGTGACATTAGAGTGACATGTGCCCATTGAAACCGCTACAGCTAGTTTCTCACTGGTTCCCCCTATTCCCATTCATCCTCTGCACTAACTGCAGACTGTGCGATACCAGAACTTAAAGGCATTGACTCCATGTGGGGATGTTGTTAGTAAAGCGGCTGGAATGTCGATCCGGAGCCCCAGGAGAGGAAAAATGAGGTGCGTTTTAGAAACCTTTCCCGATCATATGGTATACCAGTCGCTGGGTTTCCCAAGCATGGTTTAGCTGTAGGAAGATTCCCTTCAACCTGGAGTGTTGGGACCCTTGGACTGAGTAGCATGAAGTATTGCATTAAACTTTCGGCAGTTGCTCACCAAAGCTCACCAATCCTCTCAGCCCCAAGTGTCCAGCCTTATGTCTTATCCAGCTGTGGGTTTATATGTGGTCAATCCAGGTTACATCACAGCCCCTGAGCGAATTTTGTAAGAATTTTTCTCTTTCATTGTTTCAGCGTTTTCTTTTTAAAATTTATTTCTATAATGGGGTTTAGCTCATTTTCACTGCTGTGTTTGTGCCGCTCTGCACACACTTGATTCCCTTATGGAGATATATCAATACATGGGTTTTAAGATTCTTATTACTCAGATATATTTCTCTGCGGTGTATAGGGTGTGTTGAGGCCAGTTCATTGAGCAAGGTGTAGATCTTGTCTAATACCTATTTAGTTTATTGAACGGTATCTGTGCTAATTTCAAACTCTGGTTTTATGCATCACCCCACCTCTCCTTTCCCCTTAAGCTGACATAAGTGTGTTTTCTAAATGTGAGACACTGTTCTGTTCTGTAATTCATTTCTTGTGCAGCCATATTTACCCTCCCTCTATAAGTGATATCTTATGATATGTTTCTTTTTCTGTTTGACTTATTTCAAGTAGTATTATCGGACGTAAATCCACTCTTTATCCTTCTACTAGCCTTATTACATTGATTTCATGGTGAAGAGATATTCCATTGTACATAAGTACCACATCTTCTTTATCCATTGTTCTCTTTCCTGGGATATTTAAGGTGTACTGAAGTTGAGGTTCTTGTAAACAGAGTAGCCCTAAACTGTGGTGTGCTTGTGTCTTGTTGATTTTTAGACTTCCCTAGATATACTCCCATGATTGGAAGTGTCCTATGCTCTGTAGCTCTGTTTTTTAGATGATTTAGGAACCACCATACACTTCTCCAGAGTGGCTCTCGGCAGTTCACACACTGCCCATCAGCGTATAAAGGCTCCCTGTTCTCCATGGCCTGTCCTGCATTTCTGGTTTTTACAATTTTTTAGGATGGCCCTTTTGACCGGTGGGAAGTGAGACTTCTTTGTTGTGCACATTTGCATTGCTTGCTTGCTTCGTTGCCCATAAAGTGCGTATGCGTTTTTTCCTGGATATAATCAGGAAAAAACGCATACGCCCTTTTGGGCCAACTGCATCATTGTCGAAATTCTGCCGCTTTTCATGTGCATTAAAGACGAGTCCAATCTATCTCTTGAAATCTGTTTCTTGCAATTCTGTCTTGCATTCAGATCCTCTTCTTTGCCTTACCTCAACATATTTTTGGACGTTAGTTTTCATTTATAACTCTGCAGGTTTGTGAATTGCAGTGACCCTGAGCTCCATTTTTTAAGTTGCTCTTTTGTGAGCTGGCCACAAACCCACAGGATTGCTTCAGGCCCTATTTTGGCTCCGGCGAGGCAGGCTGAGCCTTTCTTTAATTCTTATTCTTAATGGGAAATTAGAGTGATATGTGCCCGTCCAAACCCCTACAACTATTCTCTCATTGGTTCCCCCTCTTCCCGTTCATCCTCCTCACAATTTGCAAAATGTGTGAAACAAAAGTTTAAATGTGCTGATTCTCCAAGTGGGGAGATTCTAAGTAACGTGGCTGGAATGGTGAACAGGAGCACCAGGAGAGGATAAATGAGGTGCATTTTAGACACATCTCCCGATCACATGGTGTACAGTCCTCTGGGTTTTCCATGCATGTTTTAGCTGTAGGAAGATCCCTTGAACCTGCAGATTTGGGACCCATTGAATGGGTACCAGGTAGTATTACTTTAAAGGGTGTGCATTTCCTCACCCAACCTCACATTTCTCTTAGCGCAAACAGTTTCCAGCCTTATGTCTCATCCTGCTGTGGGTCTAGATGTGTTCAATCCATGTTGCATCACCGTCCCTGAGGAAAAGTTGTAAGAGGTTTTCTCTGTCTCTCTGTCGTTTATTTTTTTCAATTTATTACTATATTGGTTACAGCTGATTTTCAAAGCTCTGTTTCTTGCTGCTGTACATCCACTTGATTCACGTACAGAGAGTCATCAATAAATTCTTTTTCAGATTCTTACCAGTCGTATATATTCTTTTCCGGTGACTTGAGTGTGCTGAGTGCAGTTCTTTTAGCTACCGTGTAGGCCTTGTTGATTATCAGTTTGGTATTTGGAATGGTATCTTTGCTAATTTCAACCTCCTGGATGATGCCTCACCCCTCCCCACCTTTCCCGTTTAGCAGCCTTATGCGTGTTTTCTACATATTTGACTATGTTTTTGTTTTATAATTTATTTCATGTGTAGCCATTTTGGATTCCACCTTTAAGTGATATCTTATGATATGTGTCTTTTTCTTTTTGAATTCTGTCACTTAGAATGATCATACGTAACTCCTCCGGAGTTGTTACAACTGGCCATATTTCATTGATTTCCAGGCTGAATAATATTCCACTCTACCTAAGTACCACATCTCTATCCATTTTTTCCCTCCAGAGACATTTAAGTTATATCCTAGTCGAGGATCTTTTAAACAGAGAGGGGGTAAACATTGGGGTGCCTGTGTCCTCTCGATTTTTGTTTTTCCCAAGATATACGCCCATGAGTGCAAGTGCCCTATGCTCTGTAGCTCATTTTTTAGATGCTTTAGTAAACACAATACACTTTTCCAGAATGGCCGTTGGCAATATACATTTCCACTATAAGTCTCACAGGGCTCCCTCTTCTCGTTACCCTGTCCTGCATTTCTGTTGTTTACGCTTTATGAGGATGGCTCTTCTGACTGATGCGAAGTGATATCTTTTGTAGTATTGTCTTCCAGTGCCCACCTGTTTGGTTGGCTAAAAAAGTGTATGCCCTTTTCTTGAATATATACAGAAAAAAACGCATGCACCCTTTTTGGCCAACTGCAATGTTGGCAATGTTCAGCTCCTTTTCTTGTGCTTAATGGCGAGTCCTTTCTACCTCCTCAAATCCCTTTCCTGCCATTCTCCCTTGCTTACAAGTCCTTTTCTCTGACTTTCCTCAAGACATTTTTCAGTGATGGATATTTTCAACTCTGCAGTTTTGTGAATTTTACTGCCCCTGAGTTCCATTGTTCAACTTGTGTTTATGGGAACTGGCCACAAAGCAGCGGGATTTTCTCAAGTCCTATACTGTTTCCATGGGCAACCCTAGCCTTTGGTCAATTCGTCTTCCTGATTGGAAATTAGAGTGACATGTGCCTGTCTGAACACCTAGGACTTGTCTCTCATTGTTCCTCATCCTTCCGCTTCATCCTCTGGACAAATTCCAAACTGTACGCAACAGGATGTTGACAGTGCTGACATCTCCAAGTGGGGAGACTGTTAGTAAAGACGCTGGAGGGGTGAACCCGAGCACCAGGAGATGAGGAGATGAGATGCCTTTTCCAAACTCTTCCCGATCAGACGGTATACCATCCTCTGGGTGTGACAGACATGTTTTAGCAGTAGGAAGAGTCCCATTCATGTAAGGAGAACACCAGGGCTTTTTCAAAATCAGTGTCTCCCCGAAACCCAAACTGGGGAAGTTTTTAAGCTACGGCTACACATATGTTCATTAAGGGCCTTGGGAAGTAGGCAGAGTCCAAACTTTAGATGATTGAAGTCTTCAGGGTCAGAAGCACTCACCACCAGCTTCCCTTAGGCTACACTTTAACTATCATTGATAGATGATGTCAATAAAAATATCTATTCTTTTTCAGATTATTTCCCCTTATAGGTTATTGCAAAATGTTGAGTGTAGTTCCCTGTGCTATACAGTAGTTCCTTGTTGATGATCTATTTTATACATAGCAGTGTGTATGTGTTAATTCCAAACTGTTAATTTATCCCTCCTCCCACCTTTCCCCTTTGGTAATAATAAATTATAAGATTTTATACTTCTCAGAAATGGGGGAGCTGAAAGAGAGGTATCATTTTCAATGGAAAAGCATTTAAAACAAGATTGAAGGTTTAACCAAGATTATTAGATGTACATCCTTGGAAAGAAATCACTTCGTTTCTCTAATATTGACCTGACAAATAAGACAAAACTTTTCACTGAACTTGCTTATAAAAAGTGATGGAAATATCAAATGGAAGTGTTAGAAACATCTTATTTTACCCGAGCCTTATACACTGTTCTATGTTAACTACAGTTTGGCTCACACATCTGTTTATTGAGGTTACAATAGTCTCAATTTCTGTTACTGATCCTCCAGAGTGGACCCCAACAAGTGTCCCCCTGCCCAGTGTCATTGGGGCCAACAGATCGAGACTGAGTTTGGTTCACAAGCAAAGGAAACTTTATATTTTGATCAGAGAATGGAGAGGTGAGAGCATGCACTACCCCGTGGGCTGTGGGCTGGGCTGCTGTGTAGAGATCCTGTCAGAGTCAGTGGGAGGGAGGGAGGCGGCGGAGCTCTCGAGGGCCGGGTTGGCTGTAGCTCAGGCTCTATATCGTGGAGTCTGCACTGGGCCCCAGGAGCTGAGGTGTCGACCCAGCCATTCTGCACTAGGAAATCTGGTCTGAAGTGCCGGGTGTGGAACCTCTGCATGCGGGACCCTAGGAGCACGTGAAATTAGACAAAGCACAAAGGATAAAAAAGGCTAGACTTGACTTTATTGCCCAGATTCTATTTTTATCTCCCAGGGATTTTTAATGGGCTTTGCTGGGGACAAACCCCTCCTCTGCCTTTTGTCCCGTTCCTCATTCTTGGAGTGTTGAGGGTGCAGACCTTTCTTCTGTAACTGCTGAGTGCTGAGTTGGGAGCCCTCATACCCTGGGGCGAGGGTCAGAGCTTCTCCCCAGCAGCCTCCCGGTGACGTTGATTGTCCCCAGGACCCCTGCCTCCCTGCTCGTCCACCTGAGCACCAGCATTGGAAGTGTTATAGATTCTAATGACCTTTAAGGGTCCAGGAAAGAGATGTGCAGAGACGCTGTGGGGGCCGGTTTCACCCCGCCCCACATTTGTTCGGCCACCTTAGGCTGACCGTTTCTGCCAGCCTAGATGCTCTGACCAGTAGTCTGCGCTTTCTTCAATTAGGCCCCTGAATTAACGTACAAACAGCACCAGGTGTCAGAGCCCTGCCCGCTCAACTCCCAGACAGTCCAGGGTCAGTGGTGATAAGGACCATGATGGCTACTGAGTCAACAGCCTTTTGAAGTAAACAGGAGTTCAGCCGGTCTTATTGGCCACCATCATCACGGTGTCTGTAGGCTTTTCTATGGTGACAGTGTGGTATACGGTTCCCCCGCCAAGATTATTAGCTCCCCGCTGGGTGCAGTAAGTCCTGCAAGCAGTAGTCTACTCTTTTGGGACACACTCTTGTTGTTTTATGAGAGAAACTCCAGGTCAAGTGATGTTCACACGAGTCGTCATGGTGCCCTGTTGCCCCCGGTTATCTCTCTGGATGTTGGAGTTGGAGGGCCTCCTCACTCGAGGTCGGTGTGCCCACGGAGCGAACCCTGCAACTTCAGGGCATGGTTGGTGGTTAGGATCACCACGTGGGGTCCTTTTCCCTTAGGAGGGAGGTGGCCTTTTGGGCTGCTGATTTCCAGGTTTTTAGATACCGCCAGTATCTTGGCCAGATGTGGCAGTGGGCCAAGCCCCTTAGTGACCGTAGTTTATCCTACCTGGATGGCATTCTTGCATTGTTCCATTTCAAGTGGTCCCAGTTTTTGCACTAATTCTCCAATGGCGATTCACCTTTCACCGGGAATGTAAAGGTCAAAGGGTTTAGCTAAATTAGGGAGTTCCAGGGCAAGGGTCTGAATTGACTGCTCTTTCCATTCTTGAAAGACCACTTCTGGATTCTATTCAAAAGGATCATCATCTTTTCCTTTCAGTGTTTCATATAGAGGCCCAGCTAGTAGACTGTAGTTAGGGATCCAGAAGCAGCAAACCCTGGCCTCCCCAGGAACCCCTAAGCTGTCTTCTAGTTTTAGAAAGGGGTAAGGCTGAAAATGGTTTCTTCCTTTTCCTGGGATGGGCTTCTCTGACCTTGTGTGAGAATGAAGCCCAGGCAGGTCACCGCAGTCTGTGATATTTGAGCTTTTTCTTGGACAACTTCTATCCTTTATTGGCTTGGTAGTTCAGAGGCCTCCTTAGTAGGGCTGGCGATCAGAATGTCGTCTGCATATTGAAGGAGGGTTTCCTTTTCCAGAGGTAGAACTTTTAGGTCTTTAGCTAAGCTTTCCCCAAAGACGGTGTGGGAATTTTTGCACCCTTGGGTCCAGACGGCCCGGAAGTATTGTTTTAGTTGTATGTTGAGTCCTGCCACTCACAAGCCAAAATTTCTTGTGACTCTGGGACTAATGGAATACAAAAGAAGGCATCATTGAAGACTAATACAGAATACCATGTCCTGGTGGTTGGTAGAATGACCAGCAGGGTGTAGGAATTAGGAGCAACTGGAGGTATATCCTCGGTGGCTTCACTGACTGTCCTGACATCCTTTACCAGGTCCCCAGCAGCCCATGGGGCTCTCGTGGTCAGACCAATCCCAGAATATGGAGCTCACCTGGGCAGGTACCCCACCCCCACCCCAGCCCACGGGGCTCTCGTGGTCAGGCCCCTCCCAGGATACAGAGCTACCCTTGCAGGTACCGTGGCAGGGCTGGGCACACAGGAACCGTGCACATAGCCCTCATTGCAGAGCACCCCCAGCTCACCTGTCGCTCAGAGCTGACACAGAGCACCTCAGAGCAGGACTTGAACTAACAAACAGCAGCTGCGACAGGTCTGTGACCCTGGGCATCACTCCGTGAGGCCTCCCTCCACCTGGTCTTCCAGAGACTTCCACTGCACCCGGGGCACCAGGCCTCTGTCTCCAACCACCACCCACCACTCCTCTCCCTGACTCCTGGGTTCCTCTCATTAGGAGAGGGTTTTCTTGAAGTTGTCTCCCACTCATGGGCCAGATAAAATGATTAGAAAACAAGCCAAAGCTGCAGCCCCTTGTCTATCCTGACTCTCAGGAGCCCACACCTGTTCCTTGGACCTGGCCGGTTCAGCAAGTTCCATTTTCTGCAACTGTGAGCCCCTGAGGGGTGATGATTGGCTGACCTGGGCAGCCTTACCGTGCCGGCCAGCCCTCCCCAGGTGTGCCTGGGTTGAGATCAATATAAATACCACTCCAGGCAGCAAGAGCCCCTGCAGCCATGCCTGACACCATTTTCTCTGCCCTGTCAGCAGTCTCGGGGCTGGGCTGGTGAGAGGGAGTGAGAGGCCACGGCTTTGTGGGTGGCCCAGTGTGAGTGGGGCTCTGCTGGACTTTCTGCAGCAGTTGCCAGGCTGCCACCTGCTAAAGAAGAGGATGTGTCACCCATACCTGCTGCTGGAATTTCTCCCTGGGCAGAGGTGAGGAAGGAAAAAAGCAGTGGGGGCAGGGACAGGACGGGTATCTCAGGCAGGGAAATGGAAATCTTCCAGAAGAGCACCCAGGGCCAGGACCATCCTGGCTGGCCTGCAGGCACCAAGTCGGCCGGCATGCTGTCACTCATGTGGCTCTATGGCCCTTCCTCTAGGCTTTCAAGTCCTTGTATATATTCAGGTGTTTTACCTGGGACGGGTGGGAATAGTTCAGCAGCAACTGGCCTGGGGCTCAGCTCACGTTTACTCACAGATGCCTCGGCACGGTGCCCCAGCTTTGCAATGAGGACGCTTGTTGCGTGGGGGCTGCTGGCTGAATGGGAGATGATTCCCCACCACTGACCAACTTCAGAATTGTTTACAACTGGAGCAAGTGCCCTGATACGGTTTTCCTCTGTGTAACTGGTGGGTTCTGTGTTTTTTTCTCTTTTTCGTTTTTGGTTCAAGGTAGATTTTATTCCTCTTTTTTGTATTTACAGATATAAGCATGGAAATAATTTATTCATATAAATACATGTATGTGCAGGGAATAATTGTTTTTTCTGTTTTATTTTTTAAATTTTATTTCTTTTTAATTTTGAATTTTATTTTATATTTTTATACAGCAGGTTCTTATTGGTTATCTATTTTATACATATAAATGTATACATGCCAATCCCAGTCTCTCAACTCCTCCCACCACCACCCCCCCAACAGCTTTCCCCCCTTGTTGTCCATACGTTTGTTTTCTACATCTGTTGCTCTATTTATGCCTTGCAAAATGGTTAATCTGTACAGTTTTTCTAGGTTCCACATATATGCATGAATATACAAGATTTGTTTTTCTCTTTCTGACTTACTTCACTCTGTATGACAGTCTCTAGATCCATCGACGTCTCTACAAATGACCCAATTTCATTCCTTTTCATGGCTTAGTAATATTCCATTTTATATATGTACCACAGCTTTATGCATTCGTCTGTCTGTGGGCATTTAGGTTGCTTCCATTACCTCGATATTGTAAATAGTGATGCAATGAACATTGCGGTGAATGACTCTTTTTGATTTATGGTTTTGTCTGGGTATATGTCCAGTACTGGGATTGCTGTATCATATGGTAATTCTATTGTTAGTTTCTTAAGAAATTCCATATTGTTCTCCATAATGACTGTATCAATTTATATTCCCAACAATAGTGGAAGAGGGTTCCTTTTCTCCACACCCTTTCCAGCATTTTTTGTTTGTAGATTTTATATGATGCCTATTCTACCAGGTGTGAGGTGATACCTCATTGTTGAATCCATTTCGTTGAGCAAGGGGTAGGTCTTGTCTATTACATATTTGGCTTATGGAACGATATCTGTTCTAATTTCAAACTCTGCTTTTATGCAGCACCCCAACTCACCTTCCCCCTTAAGCAAGCATAAGTTGGTTTTCTAAATTTGAGACCCTGTTCTGTTTTGTAATTCAGTTCATGTGTAGCCAAGTTCACATTCCGTGTATTAGTGATACCTTATGATGTTTCTTTTTCTGTGTGACTTCTTTCACTTAGAATCATCGTGCCTCAATCCACTCATTATGCTGGTACGGGCCTGGTGACATAGATTTCATTGCTGATGGTATTCTGTTGTACATAAGTACCGCAAATTCTTTCTCCATTATTTGCTCTCTGGGATATTTAACTTGTGCCGTAGAAGAGATTCCTGTAAAAAGAGCCATCCCAAATTTTGGGGTGGCTGTGTCTTTTTGATTTTAATTTCCCTAAACTATAGGACCATAAGTGGAAGTGCCCTAGGCTCTGTTGCTTTGTTTTTTAGATGTTTCAGGAAACACCATACACTTCTACAGAGTGGCTGTTGGTAATTTACATCCCGCCCATCAGCATAACAAGGCTCCCAGTTCTCCATGGCCTGTCCTGCCTTTCTGGATTTTACACTTTTTTCAGATGGCCCTTTAGACCGGGGGGAAGTGAGACTTCATTGTAGTGCAGATTTCCTTTGCAAGCTTGCTTGGTTGGCCAAAAAGGGCGTATGAGTTTTTTCCTGAATATATTCAGGAAAGAACACATACGCCCTTTTTGGTCAAGTGCATCATTGTCGACGTTCTTCCTCTTTTCCTGTGTTTTAAATGCAATCCAATTCCGATTCCTCCTGAAATCGGTTTCCTGCAATTCTGCCCCGCATTCAAGTCCTCTTGGCAGCCCTACTTCAGTATATTTTCGGACAATAGCTGTCATTTATAAATCTGCAGGTTTGTGAATTACAGTGCCCCTGAGCTCCTTTCTTCAACTCGCTTTCTTTTGAGCTGGCCACAACACCGCAGGATTGCTTCAGGCCCTAATCTGGTTCCGGCACGGCATGCTGAGCCTTTGGTTTATTCCTCTTCCCTGTGGGAAATGAGAGTTAAATTTGCCCGTCCAGACACCTCCAGCTAGTCTCTCATTGGTTCTCCCTATTCCTGTTCATCTTCCGCAGAAATTGCAAACTGGGCCAAACAGGAGGTTAAAGGGACTGACTCTCCAAGTCGGGAGAGTGTTAGTAAAGCGTCTGGAATGTTGCACCCGAGTACCAGGGAACGAAAAGTGAGACACATTTGAACACGTTTCTCGATCACACGGTGGATCATACTCTGGGTTCCACATGCATGTTCTAGCTGAAGGAAGAATCCCTTAAACCTGGAGAGTTGAGACCCATGAAATGGGTACCATGCAATATGACTTCAAAGGGTCTGCATTTGCTCACCGAACCTCACCAATCTTATGAGCCCCAAGTGTCCAGCCTTATGTGTCACCCAGCTCTGGGTGTAGATTTGGTAAATGCAGGTTGCATCAGAAGCCTTGAATGAATTACTTAAGTATTGCTCTCTATTTCACTGTCATTGTGTTTTGTTTAAGAAATTTATTTTTAATATGGGATTTAGCTGATTTTCACTGCTTTAATGCCGCTGTACACACTCTTGATTCTCTTACAGAGATATATAAATCCATTGCTTTTATAATTCTTACTAGGCAGGTATATTCCTAGGCGTTGAATATGGGGTGTTGAGTCCATTTCGTTGAGCAAGGAGTAGCTCTTGTCTATTCCATATTTGCCTTATAGAACGTTATCTGTGCTCATTTCAATCTCTGGTTTTATGCAGCACCCCAACTCACCTTTCCCCTTAAGCAAGCATAAGTTGGTTTTCTAAATTTGAGACCCTGTTCTGTTTTGGAATTCAGTTCCTGTGTAGCCAACTTTACATTCCGTGTATTAGTGATATCTTATGATGTTTCTTTTTCTGTGTGACTTATTTCAGTTAGAATCATCGTACCTGAATCCACTCATTATGCTGCTACGGGCCTGATGACATAGATTTCATTGCTGAGTGATACTGCATTGTACGTAAGTACCACAAGTTCTTTATCCATTTTTCACTTTCTGTGATATTGAAGTTGTACGGTAAACGAAGTTCTTGTAAACAGAGGCGTCCCAAACGTTGGGGTGGCTGTGTCTTTTTGATTTTAATTTCCCTAAGCTATAGGACCATAAGTGGAAGTGCCCTAGGCTCTGTTGCTTTGGTTTTTAGATGTTTCAGGAAACACCATACACTTCTCCCGAGTGTCTGTTGGCAATTTACATCCCGCCCATCAGCATAACGAGGCTCCCAGTTCTCCATGGCCTGTCCTGCCTTGCTGGATTTTACACTTTTTTCAGATGGCCCTTTTGACCGGGGGGAAGTGAGACTTCATTGTAGTGCAGATTTCCTTTGCAAGCTTGCCTGGTTGGCCAAAAAGGGCGTATGCGTTATTTCCTGAATATATTCAGGAAAAAACGCATATGCCCTTTTTGGCCAAGTGCATCATTGTGGACGTTCTGCCTCTTCTCCTATGCTTTCAATGCAATTCCAGTCTACCTCCTGAAATCGGTTTCCTGCAATTCTGCCCCACTTTCAAGTCCTCTTGGCAGCTTTACTTCAGTATATTTTTGGACGATAGCTGTCATTTATAACTCTGCAGGTTTGTGAATTACAATGCCCCTGAGCTCCTTTCTTCAACTCGCTTTCTTGTGACCTGGCCGCAACACCGCAGGATGGCTTCAGGCCCTAATCTGGTTCCGGCACGGCACGCTGAGCCTTTGGTTAATTCCTCTTCCTGGTGGGATATGAGAGTTAAATTTGCCCGTCCAGAAACCTCCAGCTAGTCTCTCATTGGTTCTCACTATTCCTGTTCATCTTCCGCAGAAATTGCAAACTGGGCCAAACAGGAGGTTAAAGGTACTGACTCTCCAAGTCGGGAGAGTGTTAGTAAAGCGTCTGGAATGTTGCACCTGAGTACCAGGGGACGAAAACTGAGACATATTTGAACACGTCTCCCGTTCACACGGTTGATCATACTCTGGGTTCCACATGAATGTTTTAGCTGAAGGAAGAATACCTTAAACCTGGAGAGTTGAGACCCGTGTAATGGGTACCATGCAATATGACTTCAAAGGGTCTTCATCTGCTCACCAAACCTCTCCAATCCTATCACTGCTGCGTTTATGCCCCTGTACACACGCTTGATTCTCTTTTGGAGACATAGCAATCCATAGGTTTTAAGATACTTACTAGTCAGGTACATTCTCAGGCGTTTAATATGCGGTGTTGAGTCCATTTCGTTGAGCAAGGAGTAGCTCTTGTCTATTCCATATTTGGCTTAAGGAACTTTATCTGTGCTCATTTCAATCTCTGGTTTTATGCAGCACCCCAACTCACCTTTCCCCTTAAGCAAGCATAAGTTGGTTTTCTAAATTTGAGACCCTGTTCTGTTCTGTAATTCAGTTCCTGTGTAGCCAAGTTTACATTCCGTGTATTACTGATATCTTATGATGTTTCTTTTTCTGTGTGACTTATTTCAGTTAGAATTATCATACCTGAATCCACTCATTGTGCTGCTACGGGCCTGATGACATAGATTTCATTGCTGAGTGATATTGCTTTGTAAGTAAATACCACAACTTCTTTATCCATTTTTCACTTTCTGCGATGTTGAACTTGTACTGTAAACGAGGTTCTTGTAAACAGAGGCGTCCCAAACTTTTGGTGGCTGTGTCTTTTTGATTTTAATTTCCCTAAGCTATAGGACCATAAGTGGAAGTGCCCTAGGCTCTGTTGCTTTGGTTTTTAGATGTTTCAGGAAACACCATACACTTCTCCCGAGTGTCTGTTGGCAATTTACATCCCGCCCATCAGCATAACAAGGCTCCCAGTTCTCCATGGCCTGTCCTGCCTTTCTGGATTTTACACTTTTTTCAGATGGCCCTTTTGACCGGGGGGAAGTGAGACTTCATTGTAGTGCAGATTTCCTTTGCAAGCTTGCTTGGTTGGCCAAAAAGGGCGTATGCGTTTTTTCCTGAATATATTCAGGAAAAAACGCATACGCCCTTTTTGGCCAAGTGCATCATTGTGGACGTTCTGCCTCTTTTCCTATGCTTTCAATGCAATTCCAGTCTACCTCCTGAAATCGGTTTCCTGCAATTCTGCCCCGCTTTCAAGTCCTCTTGGCAGCCTTACTTCAGTATATTTTTGGACGACAGCTGTCATTTATAACTCTGCAGGTTTGTGAATTACAGTGCCCCTGAGCTCCTTTCTTCAACTTGCTTTCTTTTGAGCTGGCCGCAACCCCGCATGATGGCTTCATGCCCTAATCTGGTTCCGGCACGGCACGCTGAGCCTTTGGTTAATTCCTCTTCCTGGTGGGAAATGAGAGTTAAATTTGCCCGTCCAGACACCTTCAGCTAGTCTCTCATTGGTTCTCCCTATTCCTGTTCATCTTCCGCAGAAATTGCAAACTGGGCCAAACAGGAGGTTAAAGGGACTGACTCTCCAAGTGTGGAGAGTGTTAGTAAAGCATCGGGAATGTTGCACCCGAGTACCAGGGGACGAAAACTGAGACATATTTGAACACGTCTCCCGATCACATGGTTGATCATACTCTAGGTTCCACATGCATGTTTTAGCTGAAGGAAGAATACCTTAAACCTGGAGAGTTGAGGCCCTTGGAATGGGTACCATGAAATATGACTTCAAAGGGTCTTCATTTGCTCACCGAACCTCTGCAATCCTATCACTGCTGCGTTTATGCCCCTGTACACATGCTTGATTCTCTTTCGGAGACATAGCAATCCATAGGTTTTAAGATACTTACTAGTCAGGTACATTCTTAGGCGTTTAATATGGGGTGTTGAGTCGATTTCGTTGAGCAAGGAGTAGCTCTTGTCTATTCCATATTTGGCTTAAGGAACTTTATCTGTGCTCATTTCAATCTCTGGTTTTATGCAGCACCCCAACTCACCTTTCCCCTTAAGCAAGCATAAGTTGGTTTTCTCAATTTGAGACCCTGTTCTGTTTTGTAATTCAGTTCCTCTGTAGCCAAGTTTACATTCCATGTATTAGTGATATTTATTGATGTTTCTTTTTCTGTGTGACTTATTTCAGTTAGAATCACCCTACCCGAATCCACTCATTGTGCTGCTAAGGGCCTGGTGACATAGATTTCATTGCTGAGTGATATTGCATTGTACTTGAGTACCCAAACTTCTTTATCCATTTTTCACTTTCTGTGATATTGAACTTGTACTGTAAACGAGGTTGTTGTAAACAGAGCCGTCCCAAACTTTGGGGTGGCTGTGTCTTTTTGATTTTAATTTCCCTAAGCTATAGGACCATAAGTGGAAGTGCGCTAGGCTCTGTTGCTTTGTTTTTTAGATGTTTCCGGAAACACCATACACTTCTCCCGAGTGTCTGTTGGCAATTTACATCCCGCCCATCAGCATAACAAGGCTCCCAGTTCTCCATGGCCTGTCCTGCCTTTCTGGATTTTACACTTTTTTCAGATGGCCCTTTTGACCTGGGGGAAGTGAGACTTCATTGTAGTGCCGATTTCCTTTGCAGGTTTGCTTGGTTGGCCAAAAAGGGCGTATGCGTTTTTTCCTGAATATATTCAGGAAAAAACGCATACGCCCTTTTTGTCCAAGTGCATCATTGTCGAGGTTCTGACTCTCTTCATATGTTTTCAATGCAATTCCAGTCTACCTCCTGAAATTGGTTTCGTGCGATTCTGCCTTGCTTTCATTGCCTCTTCATAGCCTTACCTCAATATATTTTTTGAATATAGTTAGCCTTTATAACTCTGCAGGTTTTTGAATTGCAGTGGCCCTTAGCTCCATTTTTCAGCTCTTATTTTTGTGGTCTTGCCCCATAACCACAGGATTCCTTGAAGCCCTATTTTTCTTCTGGGGCACCTTGCTGTGCCTTTGGTTAATTCTTCTTACTGATGTGACATTAGAGTGACATGTGCCCATTGAAACCGCTACAGCTAGTTTCTCACTGGTTCCCCCTATTCCCATTCATCCTCTGCACTAACTGCAGACTGTGCGATACCAGAACTTAAAGGCATTGACTCCATGTGGGGATGTTGTTAGTAAAGCGGCTGGAATGTCGATCCGGAGCCCCAGGAGAGGAAAAATGAGGTGCGTTTTAGAAACCTTTCCCGATCATATGGTATACCAGTCGCTGGGTTTCCCAAGCATGGTTTAGCTGTAGGAAGATTCCCTTCAACCTGGAGTGTTGGGACCCTTGGACTGAGTAGCATGAAGTATTGCATTAAACTTTCGGCAGTTGCTCACCAAAGCTCACCAATCCTCTCAGCCCCAAGTGTCCAGCCTTATGTCTTATCCAGCTGTGGGTTTATATGTGGTCAATCCAGGTTACATCACAGCCCCTGAGCGAATTTTGTAAGAATTTTTCTCTTTCATTGTTTCAGCGTTTTCTTTTTAAAATTTATTTCTATAATGGGGTTTAGCTCATTTTCACTGCTGTGTTTGTGCCGCTCTGCACACACTTGATTCCCTTATGGAGATATATCAATACATGGGTTTTAAGATTCTTATTACTCAGATATATTTCTCTGCGGTGTATAGGGTGTGTTGAGGCCAGTTCATTGAGCAAGGTGTAGATCTTGTCTAATACCTATTTGGTTTATTGAACGGTATCTGTGCTAATTTCAAACTCTGGTTTTATGCATCACCCCACCTCTCCTTTCCCCTTAAGCTGACATAAGTGTGTTTTCTAAATGTGAGACACTGTTCTGTTCTGTAATTCATTTCTTGTGCAGCCATATTTACCCTCCCTCTATAAGTGATATCTTATGATATGTTTCTTTTTCTGTTTGACTTATTTCAAGTAGTATTATCGGACCTAAATCCACTCTTTATCCTTCTACTAGCCTTATTACATTGATTTCATGGTGAAGAGATATTCCATTGTACATAAGTACCACATCTTCTTTATCCATTGTTCTCTTTCCTGGGATATTTAAGGTGTACTGAAGTTGAGGTTCTTGTAAACAGAGTAGCCCTAAACTGTGGTGTGCTTGTGTCTTGTTGATTTTTAGACTTCCCTAGATATACTCCCATGATTGGAAGTGTCCTATGCTCTGTAGCTCTGTTTTTTAGATGATTTAGGAACCACCATACACTTCTCCAGAGTGGCTCTCGGCAGTTCACACACTGCCCATCAGCGTATAAAGGCTCCCTGTTCTCCATGGCCTGTCCTGCATTTCTGGTTTTTACAATTTTTTAGGATGGCCCTTTTGACCGGTGGGAAGTGAGACTTCTTTGTTGTGCACATTTGCATTGCTTGCTTGCTTCGTTGCCCATAAAGTGCGTATGCGTTTTTTCCTGGATATAATCAGGAAAAAACGCATACGCCCTTTTGGGCCAACTGCATCATTGTCGAAATTCTGCCGCTTTTCATGTGCATTAAAGACGAGTCCAATCTATCTCTTGAAATCTGTTTCTTGCAATTCTGTCTTGCATTCAGATCCTCTTCTTTGCCTTACCTCAACATATTTTTGGACGTTAGTTTTCATTTATAACTCTGCAGGTTTGTGAATTGCAGTGACCCTGAGCTCCATTTTTTAAGTTGCTCTTTTGTGAGCTGGCCACAAACCCACAGGATTGCTTCAGGCCCTATTTTGGCTCCGGCGAGGCAGGCTGAGCCTTTCTTTAATTCTTATTCTTAATGGGAAATTAGAGTGATATGTGCCCGTCCAAACCCCTACAACTATTCTCTCATTGGTTCCCCCTCTTCCCGTTCATCCTCCTCACAATTTGCAAAATGTGTGAAACAAAAGTTTAAATGTGCTGATTCTCCAAGTGGGGAGATTCTAAGTAACGTGGCTGGAATGGTGAACAGGAGCACCAGGAGAGGATAAATGAGGTGCATTTTAGACACATCTCCCGATCACATGGTGTACAGTCCTCTGGGTTTTCCATGCATGTTTTAGCTGTAGGAAGATCCCTTGAACCTGCAGATTTGGGACCCATTGAATGGGTACCAGGTAGTATTACTTTAAAGGGTGTGCATTTCCTCACCCAACCTCACATTTCTCTTAGCGCAAACAGTTTCCAGCCTTATGTCTCATCCTGCTGTGGGTCTAGATGTGTTCAATCCATGTTGCATCACCGTCCCTGAGGAAAAGTTGTAAGAGGTTTTCTCTGTCTCTCTGTCGTTTATTTTTTTCAATTTATTACTATATTGGTTACAGCTGATTTTCAAAGCTCTGTTTCTTGCTGCTGTACATCCACTTGATTCACGTACAGAGAGTCATCAATAAATTCTTTTTCAGATTCTTACCAGTCGTATATATTCTTTTCCGGTGACTTGAGTGTGCTGAGTGCAGTTCTTTTAGCTACCGTGTAGGCCTTGTTGATTATCAGTTTGGTATTTGGAATGGTATCTTTGCTAATTTCAACCTCCTGGATGATGCCTCACCCCTCCCCACCTTTCCCGTTTAGCAGCCTTATGCGTGTTTTCTACATAATTGACTATGTTTTTGTTTTGTAATTTATTTCATGTGTAGCCATTTTGGATTCCACCTTTAAGTGATATCTTATGATATGTGTCTTTTTCTTTTTGAATTCTGTCACTTAGAATGATCATACGTAACTCCTCCGGAGTTGTTACAACTGGCCATATTTCATTGATTTCCAGGCTGAATAATATTCCACTCTACCTAAGTACCACATCTCTATCCATTTTTTCCCTCCAGAGACATTTAAGTTATATCCTAGTCGAGGATCTTTTAAACAGAGAGGGGGTAAACATTGGGGTGCCTGTGTCCTCTCGATTTTTGTTTTTCCCAAGATATACGCCCATGAGTGCAAGTGCCCTATGCTCTGTAGCTCATTTTTTAGATGCTTTAGTAAACACAATACACTTTTCCAGAATGGCCGTTGGCAATATACATTTCCACTATAAGTCTCACAGGGCTCCCTCTTCTCGTTGCCCTGTCCTGCATTTCTGTTGTTTACGCTTTATGAGGATGGCTCTTCTGACTGATGCGAAGTGATATCTTTTGTAGTATTGACTTCCAGTGCCCACCTGTTTGGTTGGCTAAAAAAGTGTATGCCCTTTTCTTGAATATATACAGAAAAAAACGCATGCACCCTTTTTGGCCAACTGCAATGTTGGCAATGTTCAGCTCCTTTTCTTGTGCTTAATGGCGAGTCCTTTCTACCTCCTCAAATCCCTTTCCTGCCATTCTCCCTTGCTTACAAGTCCTTTTCTCTGACTTTCCTCAAGACATTTTTCAGTGATGGATATTTTCAACTCTGCAGTTTTGTGAATTTTACTGCCCCTGAGTTCCATTGTTCAACTTGTGTTTATGGGAACTGGCCACAAAGCAGCGGGATTTCCTCAAGCCCTATACTGTTTCCATGGGCAACCCTAGCCTTTGGTCAATTCGTCTTCCTGATTGGAAATTAGAGTGACATGTGCCTGTCTGAACACCTAGGACTTGTCTCTCATTGTTCCTCATCCTTCCGCTTCATCCTCTGGACAAATTCCAAACTGTACGCAACAGGATGTTGACAGTGCTGACATCTCCAAGTGGGGAGACTGTTAGTAAAGACGCTGGAGGGGTGAACCCGAGCACCAGGAGATGAGGAGATGAGATGCCTTTTCCAAACTCTTCCCGATCAGACGGTATACCATCCTCTGGGTGTGACAGACATGTTTTAGCAGTAGGAAGAGTCCCATTCATGTAAGGAGAACACCAGGGCTTTTTCAAAATCAGTGTCTCCCCGAAACCCAAACTGGGGAAGTTTTTAAGCTACGGCTACACATATGTTCATTAAGGGCCTTGGGAAGTAGGCAGAGTCCAAACTTTAGATGATTGAAGTCTTCAGGGTCAGAAGCACTCACCACCAGCTTCCCTTAGGCTACACTTTAACTATCATTGATAGATGATGTCAATAAAAATATCTATTCTTTTTCAGATTATTTCCCCTTATAGGTTATTGCAAAATGTTGAGTGTAGTTCCCTGTGCTATACAGTAGTTCCTTGTTGATGATCTATTTTATACATAGCAGTGTGTATGTGTTAATTCCAAACTGTTAATTTATCCCTCCTCCCACCTTTCCCCTTTGGTAATAATAAATTATAAGATTTTATACTTCTCAGAAATGGGGGAGCTGAAAGAGAGGTATCATTTTCAATGGAAAAGCATTTAAAACAAGATTGAAGGTTTAACCAAGATTATTAGATGTACATCCTTGGAAAGAAATCACTTCGTTTCTCTAATATTGACCTGACAAATAAGACAAACCTTTTCACTGAACTTGCTTATAAAAAGTGATGGAAATATCAAATGGAAGTGTTAGAAACATCTTATTTTACCCGAGCCTTATACACTGTTCTATGTTAACTACAGTTTGGCTCACACATCTGTTCATTGAGGTTACAATAGTCTCAATTTCTGTTACTGATCCTCCAGAGTGGACCCCAACAAGTGTCCCCCTGCCCAGTGTCATTGGGGCCAACAGATCGAGACTGAGTTTGGTTCACAAGCAAAGGAAACTTTATATTTTGATCAGAGAATGGAGAGGTGAGAGCATGCACTACCCCGTGGGCTGTGGGCTGGGCTGCTGTGTAGAGATCCTGTCAGAGTCAGTGGGAGGGAGGGAGGCGGCGGAGCTCTCGAGGGCCGGGTTGGCTGTAGCTCAGGCTCTATATCGTGGAGTCTGCACTGGGCCCCAGGAGCTGATGTGTCGACCCAGCCATTCTGCACTAGGAAATCTGGTCTGAAGTGCCGGGTGTGGAACCTCTGCATGCGGGACCCTAGGAGCACGTGAAATTAGACAAAGCACAAAGGATAAAAAAGGCTAGACTTGACTTTATTGCCCAGATTCTATTTTTATCTCCCAGGGATTTTTAATGGGCTTTGCTGGGGACAAACCCCTCCTCTGCCTTTTGTCCCGTTCCTCATTCTTGGAGTGCTGAGGGTGCAGACCTTTCTTCTGTAACTGCTGAGTGCTGAGTTGGGAGCCCTCATACCCTGGGGCGAGGGTCAGAGCTTCTCCCCAGCAGCCTCCTGGTGACGTTGATTGTCCCCAGGACCCCTGCCTCCCTGCTCGTCCACCTGAGCACCAGCATTGGAAGTGTTATAGATTCTAATGACCTTTAAGGGTCCAGGAAAGAGATGTGCAGAGACGCTGTGGGGGCCGGTTTCACCCCGCCCCACATTTGTTCGGCCACCTTAGGCTGACCGTTTCTGCCAGCCTAGATGCTCTGACCAGTAGTCTGCGCTTTCTTCAATTAGGCCCCTGAATTAACGTACAAACAGCACCAGGTGTCAGAGCCCTGCCCGCTCAACTCCCAGACAGTCCAGGGTCAGTGGTGATAAGGACCATGATGGCTACTGAGTCAACAGCCTTTTGAAGTAAACAGGAGTTCAGCCAGTCTTATTGGCCACCATCATCACGGTGTCTGTAGGCTTTTCTATGGTGACAGTGTGGTATACGGTTCCCCCGCCAAGATTATTAGCTCCCCGCTGGGTGCAGTAAGTCCTGCAAGCAGTAGTCTACTCTTTTGGGACACACTCTTGTTTTATGAGAGAAACTCCAGGTCAAGTGATGTTCACACGAGTCGTCATGGTGCCCTGTTGCCCCCGGTTATCTCTCTGGATGTTGGAGTTGGAGGGCCTCCTCACTCGAGGTCGGTGTGCCCACGGAGCGAACCCTGCAACTTCAGGGCATGGTTGGTGGTTAGGATCACCACGTGGGGTCCTTTTCCCTTAGGAGGGAGGTGGCCTTTTGGGCTGCTGATTTCCAGGTTTTTAGATACCGCCAGTATCTTGGCCAGATGTGGCAGTGGGCCAAGCCCCTTAGTGACCGTAGTTTATCCTACCTGGATGGCATTCTTGCATTGTTCCATTTCAAGTGGTCCCAGTTTTTGCACTAATTCTCCAATGGCGATTCACCTTTCACCGGGAATGTAAAGGTCAAAGGGTTTAGCTAAATTAGGGAGTTCCAGGGCAAGGGTCTGAATTGACTGCTCTTTCCATTCTTGAAAGGCCACTTCTGGATTCTATTCAAAAGGATCATCATCTTTTCCTTTCAGTGTTTCATATAGAGGCCCAGCTAGTAGACTGTAGTTAGGGATCCAGAAGCAGCAAACCCTGGCCTCCCCAGGAACCCCTAAGCTGTCTTCTAGTTTTAGAAAGGGGTAAGGCTGAAAATGGTTTCTTCCCTTTCCTGGGATGGGCTTCTCTGACCTTGTGTGAGAATGAAGCCCAGGCAGGTCACCGCAGTCTGTGATATTTGAGCTTTTTCTTGGACAACTTCTATCCTTTATTGGCTTGGTAGTTCAGAGGCCTCCTTAGTAGGGCTGGCGATCAGAATGTCGTCTGCATATTGAAGGAGGGTTTCCTTTTCCAGAGGTAGAACTTTTAGGTCTTTAGCTAAGCTTTCCCCAAAGACGGTGTGGGAATTTTTGCACCCTTGGGTCCAGACGGCCCGGAAGTATTGTTTTAGTTGTATGTTGAGTCCTGCCACTCACAAGCCAAAATTTCTTGTGACTCTGGGACTAATGGAATACAAAAGAAGGCATCATTGAAGACTAATACAGAATACCATGTCCTGGTGGTTGGTAGAATGACCAGCAGGGTGTAGGAATTAGGAGCAACTGGAGGTATATCCTCGGTGGCTTCACTGACTGTCCTGACATCCTTTACCAGGTCCCCAGCAGCCCATGGGGCTCTCGTGGTCAGACCAATCCCAGAATATGGAGCTCATCTGGGCAGGTACCCCACCCCCACCCCAGCCCACGGGGCTCTCGTGGTCAGGCCCCTCCCAGGATACAGAGCTACCCTTGCAGGTACCGTGGCAGGGCTGGGCACACAGGAACCGTGCACATAGCCCTCATTGCAGAGCACCCCCAGCTCACCTGTCGCTCAGAGCTGACACAGAGCACCTCAGAGCAGGACTTGAACTAACAAACAGCAGCTGCGACAGGTCTGTGACCCTGGGCATCACTCCGTGAGGCCTCCCTCCACCTGGTCTTCCAGAGACTTCCACTGCACCCGGGGCACCAGGCCTCTGTCTCCAACCACCACCCACCCCTCCTCTCCCTGACTCCTGGGTTCCTCTCATTAGGAGAGGGTTTTCTTGAAGTTGTCTCCCACTCATGGGCCAGATAAAATGATTAGAAAACAAGCCAAAGCTGCAGCCCCTTGTCTATCCTGACTCTCAGGAGCCCACACCTGTTCCTTGGACCTGGCCGGTTCAGCAAGTTCCATTTTCTGCAACTGTGAGCCCCTGAGGGGTGATGATTGGCTGACCTGGGCAGCCTTACCGTGCCGGCCAGCCCTCCCCAGGTGTGCCTGGGTTGAGATCAATATAAATACCACTCCAGGCAGCAAGAGCCCCTGCAGCCGTGCCTGACACCATTTTCTCTGCCCTGTCAGCAGTCTCGGGGCTGGGCTGGTGAGAGGGAGTGAGAGGCCACGGCTTTGTGGGTGGCCCAGTGTGAGTGGGGCTCTGCTGGACTTTCTGCAGCAGTTGCCAGGCTGCCACCTGCTAAAGAAGAGGATGTGTCACCCATACCTGCTGCTGGAATTTCTCCCTGGGCAGAGGTGAGGAAGGAAAAAAGCAGTGGGGGCAGGGACAGGACGGGTATCTCAGGCAGGGAAATGGAAATCTTCCAGAAGAGCACCCAGGGCCAGGACCATCCTGGCTGGCCTGCAGGCACCAAGTTGGCCGGCATGCTGTCACTCGTGTGGCTCTATGGCCCTTCCTCTAGGCTTTCAAGTCCTTGTATATATTCAGGTGTTTTACCTGGGACGGGTGGGAATAGTTCAGCAGCAACTGGCCTGGGGCTCAGCTCACGTTTACTCACAGATGCCTCGGCACGGTGCCCCAGCTTTGCAATGAGGACGCTTGTTGCGTGGGGGCTGCTGGCTGAATGGGAGACGATTCCCCACCACTGACCAACTTCAGAATTGTTTACAACTGGAGCAAGTGCCCTGATACGGTTTTCCTCTGTGTAACTGGTGGGTTCTGTGTTTTTTTCTCTTTTTCGTTTTTGGTTCAAGGTAGATTTTATTCCTCTTTTTTGTATTTACAGATATAAGCATGGAAATAATTTATTCATATAAATACATGTATGTGCAGGGAATAATTGTTTTTTCTGTTTTATTTTTTAAATTTTATTTCTTTTTAATTTTGAATTTTATTTTATATTTTTATACAGCAGGTTCTTATTGGTTATCTATTTTATACATATAAATGTATACATGCCAATCCCAGTCTCTCAACTCCTCCCACCACCACCCCCCCAACAGCTTTCCCCCTTTGTTGTCCATACGTTTGCTCTATTTATGCCTTGCAAAATGGTTAATCTGTACAGTTTTTCTAGGTTCCACATATATGCATGAATATACAAGATTTGTTTTTCTCTTT
This sequence comes from Grampus griseus, assembly GCF_964374135.1. NCBI lineage: Eukaryota > Metazoa > Chordata > Mammalia > Artiodactyla > Delphinidae > Grampus > Grampus griseus. The sequence continues at coordinate 121,566 of NW_028132926.1, read as the reverse complement.
CTGACTTACTTCACTCTGTATGACAGTCTCTAGATCCATCGACATCTCTACAAATGACCCAATTTCATTCCTTTTCATGGCTTAGTAATATTCCATTTTATATATGTACCACAGCTTTATGCATTCGTCTGTCTGTGGGCATTTAGGTTGCTTCCATTACCTCGATATTGTAAATAGTGATGCAATGAACATTGCGGTGAATGACTCTTTTTGATTTATGGTTTTGTCTGGGTATATGTCCAGTACTGGGATTGCTGTATCATATGGTAATTCTATTGTTAGTTTCTTAAGAAATTCCATATTGTTCTCCATAATGACTGTATCAATTTATATTCCCAACAATAGTGGAAGAGGGTTCCTTTTCTCCACACCCTTTCCAGCATTTTTTGTTTGTAGATTTTCTATGATGCCTATTCTACCAGGTGTGAGGTGATACCTCATTGTTGAATCCATTTCGTTGAGCAAGGGGTAGGTCTTGTCTATTACATATTTGGCTTATGGAACGGTATCTGTGCTAATTTCAAACTCTGCTTTTATGCAGCACCCCAACTCACCTTCCCCCTTAAGCAAGCATAAGTTGGTTTTCTAAATTTGAGACCCTGTTCTGTTTTGTAATTCAGTTCATGTGTAGCCAAGTTCACATTCCGTGTATTAGTGATACCTTATGATGTTTCTTTTTCTGTGTGACTTCTTTCACTTAGAATCATCGTGCCTCAATCCACTCATTATGCTGGTACGGGCCTGGTGACATAGATTTCATTGCTGATGGTATTCTGTTGTACATAAGTACCGCAACTTCTTTATCCATTATTTGCTCTCTGGGATATTTAACTTGTGCCACAGAAGAGATTCCTGTAAAAAGAGTCATCCCAAATTTTGGGGTGGCTGTGTCTTTTTGATTTTAATTTCCCTAAACTATAGGACCATAAGTGGAAGTGCCCTAGGCTCTGTTGCTTTGTTTTTTAGATGTTTCAGGAAACACCATACACTTCTACAGAGCGGCTGTTGGTAATTTACATCCCGCCCATCAGCATAACAAGGCTCCCAGTTCTCCATGGCCTGTTCTGCCTTTCTGGATTTTACACTTTTTTCAGATGGCCCGTTAGACCGGGGGGAAGTGAGACTTCATTGTAGTGCAGATTTCCTTTGCAAGCTTGCTTGGTTGGCCAAAAAGGGCGTATGAGTTTTTTCCTGAATATATTCAGGAAAAAACACATACGCCCTTTTTGGCCAAGTGCATCATTGTCGACGTTCTTCCTCTTTTCCTGTGTTTTAAATGCAATCCAATTCCGATTCCTCCTGAAATCGGTTTCCTGCAATTCTGCCCCGCATTCAAGTCCTCTTGGCAGCCCTACTTCAGTATATTTTCGGACAATAGCTGTCATTTATAAATCTGCAGGTTTGTGAATTACAATGCCCCTGAGCTCCTTTCTTCAACTCGCTTTCTTTTGAGCTGGCCACAACACCGCAGGATTGCTTCAGGCCCTAATCTGGTTCCGGCACGGCATGCTGAGCCTTTGGTTTATTCCTCTTCCCTGTGGGAAATGAGAGTTAAATTTGCCCGTCCAGACACCTCCAGCTAGTCTCTCATTGGTTCTCCCTATTCCTGTTCATCTTCCGCAGAAATTGCAAACTGGGCCAAACAGGAGGTTAAAGGGACTGACTCTCCAAGTCGGGAGAGTGTTAGTAAAGCGTCTGGAATGTTGCACCCGAGTACCAGGGAACGAAAAGTGAGACACATTTGAACACGTTTCTCGATCACACGGTGGATCATACTCTGGGTTCCACATGCATGTTTTAGCTGAAGGAAGAATCCCTTAAACCTGGAGAGTTGAGACCCATGGAATGGGTACCATGCAATATGACTTCAAAGGGTCTGCATTTGCTCACCGAACCTCACCAATCTTATGAGCCCCAAGTGTCCAGCCTTATGTGTCACCCAGCTCTGGGTGTAGATATGGTAAATGCAGGTTGCATCAGAAGCCTTCAATGAATTACTTAAGTATTGCTCTCTATTTCACTGTCATTGTGTTTTGTTTAAGAAATTTATTTTTAATATGGGATTTAGCTGATTTTCACTGCTTTAATGCCGCTGTACACAATCTTGATTCTCTTACAGAGATATATAAATCCATTGCTTTTATGATTCTTACTAGGCAGGTATATTCCTAGGCATTGAATATGGGGTGTTGAGTCCATTTCGTTGAGCAAGGAGTAGCTCTTGTCTATTCCATATTTGCCTTATAGAACGTTATCTGTGCTCATTTCAATCTCTGGTTTTATGCAGCACCCCAACTCACCTTTCCCCTTAAGCAAGCATAAGTTGGTTTTCTAAATTTGAGACCCTGTTCTGTTTTGGAATTCAGTTCCTGTGTAGCCAAGTTTACATTCCGTGTATTAGTGATATCTTATGATGTTTCTTTTTCTGTGTGACTTATTTCAGTTAGAATCATCGTACCTGAATCCACTCATTATGCTGCTACGGGCCTGATGACATAGATTTCATTGCTGAGTGATACTGCATTGTACGTAAGTACCACAAGTTCTTTATCCATTTTTCATTTTCTGTGATATTGAACTTGTACAGTAAACGAGGTTCTTGTAAACAGAGGCGTCCCAAACTTTGGGGTGGCTGTGTCTTTTGATTTTAATTTCCCTAAGCTATAGGACCATAAGTGGAAGTGTCCTAGGCTCTGTTGCTTTGGTTTTTAGATGTTTCAGGAAACACCATACACTTCTCCCGAGTGTCTGTTGGCAATTTACATCCCGCCCATCAGCATAACGAGTCTCCCAGTTCTCCATGGCCTGTCCTGCCTTTCTGGATTTTACACTTTTTTCAGATGGCCCTTTTGACCGGGGGGAAGTGAGACTTCATTGTAGTGCAGATTTCCTTTGCAAGCTTGCTTGGTTGGCCAAAAAGGGCGTATGCGTTTTTTCCTGAATATATTCAGGAAAAAACGCATACGCCCTTTTTGGCCAAGTGCATCATTGTGGACGTTCTGCCTCTTTTCCTATGCTTTCAATGCAATTCCAGTCTACCTCCTGAAATAGGTTTCCTGCAATTCTGCCCCGCTTTCAAGTCCTCTTGGCAGCCTTACTTCAGCATATTTTTGGACGATAGTTGTCATTTATAACTCTGCAGGTTTGTGAATTACAGTGGCCCTGAGCTCCTTTCTTCAACTCGCTTTCTTTTGAGCTGGCCGCAACACCGCAGGATGGCTTCAGGCCGTAATCTGGTTCCGGCACGGCACGCTGAGCCTTTGGTTATTTCCTCTTCCTGGTGGGAAATGAGAGTTAAATTTGCCGGTCCAGACACCTCCAGCTAGCCTCTCATTGGTTCTCCCTATTCCTGTTCATCTTCCGCAGAAATTGCAAACTGGGCCAAACAAGAGGTTAAGGGGACTGACTCTCCAAGTCGGGAGAGTGTTAGTAAAGCGTCTGGAATGTTGCACCCGAGTACCAGGGTACGACAATTGAGACATATTTGAACACGTATCCCGATCACACGGTTGATCATACTCTAGGTTCCACATGCATGTTTTAGCTGAAGGAAGAATACCTTAAAGCTGGGTAGTTGAAACCCGTGGAATGGGTACCATGCAATATGACTTCAAAGGGTCTTCATTTGCTCACCGAACCTCTCCAATCCTATCACTGCTGCGTTTATGCCCCTGTACACACGCTTCATTCTCTTTCGGAGACATAGCAATCCATAGGTTTTAAGATACTTACTAGTCAGGTACATACTTAGGCGTTTAATATGGGGTGTTGAGTCCATTTCGTTGAGCAAGGAGTAGCTCTTGTCTATTCCATATTTGGCTTAAGGAACTTTATCTGTGCTCATTTCAATCTCTGGTTTTATGCAGCACCCCAACTCACCTTTCTCCTTAAGCAAGCATATGTTGGTTTTCTAAATTTGAGACCCTGTTCTGTTTTGGAATTCAGTTCCTGTGTAGCCAAGTTTACATTCCGTGTATTAGTGATATCTTATGATGTTTCTTTTTCTGTGTGACTTGTTTCAGTTAGAATCATCGTACCTGAATCCGCTCATTATGCTGCTAGGGTCCTGATGACATAGATTTCATTGCTGAGTGATACTGCATTGTACGTAAGTACCCCAAGTTCTTTATCCATTTTCCGCTTTCTGTGATACTGAACTTGTACGGTAAACGAGGTTCTTGTAAACAGAGGCGTCCCAAACTTTGGGGTGGCTGTGTCTTTTTGATTTTAATTTCCCTAAGCTATAGGACCATAAGTGGAAGTGCCCTAGGCTCTGTTGCTTTGTTTTTTAGATGTTTCAGGAAACACCATACACTTCTCCCGAGTGTCTGTGGGCAATTTACATCCCGCCCATCAGCATAACGAGGCTCCCAGTTCTCCATGGCCTGTCCTGCGTTGCTGGATTTTACACTTTTTTCAGATGGCCCTTTTGACCGGGGGGAAGTGAGACTTCATTGTAGTGCAGATTTCCTTTGCAAGCTTGCTTGGTTGGCCAAAAAGGGCGTATGCGTTTTTTCCTGAATATATTCAGGAAAAAACGCATACGCCCTTTTTGGCCAAGTGCATCATTGTGGACGTTCTGCCTCTTTTCCTATGCTTTCAATGCAATTCCAGTCTACCTCCTGAAATCGGTTTCCTGCAATTCTGCCCCACTTTCAAGTCCTCTTGGCAGCCTTACTTCAGTATATTTTTGGACGATAGCTGTCATTTATAACTCTGCAGGTTTGTGAATTACAGTGCCCCTGAGCTCCTTTCTTCAACTCGCTTTCTTGTGACCTGGCCGCAACACCGCAGGATGGCTTCAGGCCCTAATCTGGTTCTGGCACGGCACGATGAGCCTTTGGTTAGTTCCTCTTCCTGGTGGGAAATGAGAGTTAAATTTGCCCGTCCAGACACCTCCAGCTAGTCTCTCATTGGTTCTCGCTATTCCTGTTCATCTTCCGCAAAAATTGCAAACTGGGCCAAACAGGAGGTTAAAGGGACTGACTCTCCAAGTCGGGAGAGTGTTAGTAAAGCATCTGGAATGTTGCACCTTAGTACCAGGGGACGAAAACTGAGACATATTTGAACACGTCTCCCGATCACATGGTTGATCATACTCTAGGTTCCACATGCATGTTTTAGCTGAAGGAAGAATACCATAAAACTGGGTAGTTGAAACCCGTGGAATGGGTACCATGCAATATGACTTCAAAGGGTCTTCATTTGCTCACTGAACCTCTCCAATCCTATCACTGCTGCGTTTATGCCCCTGTACACATGCTTGATTCTCTTTCGGAGACATAGCAATCCATAGGTTTTAAGATACTTACTAGTCAGGTACATTCTTAGGCGTTTAATATGGGGTGTTGAGTCCTTTTCGTTGAGCAAGGAGTAGCTCTTGTCTATTCCATATTTGGCTTAAGGAACTTTATCTGTGCTCATTTCAATCTCTGGTTTTATGCAGCACCCCAACTCACCTTTCCCCTTAAGCAAGCATAAGTTGGTTTTCTAAATTTGAGACGCTGTTCTGTTTTGGAATTCAGTTCCTGTGTAGCCAAGTTTACATTCCGTGTATTACTGATATCTTATGATGTTTCTTTTTCTGTGTGACTTATTTCAGTTAGAATCATCCTACCTAAATCCACTCATTGTGCTGCTAAGGGCCTGATGACATAGATTTCATTGCTGAGTGATATTGCTTTGTAAGTAAATACCATAACTTCTTTATCCATTTTTCACTTTCTGCGATGTTGAACTTGTACTGTAAACGAGGTTCTTGTAAACAGAGCCATTCCAAACTTTGGGGTGGCTGTGTCTTTTTGATTTTAATTTCCCTAAGCTATAGGACCATAAGTGGAAGTGGCCTAGGCTCTGTTGCTTTGTTTTTTAGATGTTTCAGGAAACACCATACACATCTCCCGAGTGTCTGTTGGCAATTTACATCCCGCCCATCAGCATAACAAGGCTTCCAGTTCTCCATGGCCTGTCCTGCCTTTCTGGATTTTACACTTTTTTCAGATGGCCCTTTTGACCGGGGGGAAGTGAGACTTCATTGTAGTGTAGATTTCCTTTGCAAGCTTGCTTGGTTGGCCAAAAAGGGCGTATGCGTTTTTTCCTGAATATATTCAGGAAAAAACGCATACGCCCTTTTTGGCCAAGTGCATCATTGTGGACGTTCTGCCTCTTTTCCTATGCTTTCAATGCAATTCCAGTCTACCTCCTGAAATCGGTTTCCTGCAATTCTGCCCCGCTTTCAAGTCCTCTTGGCAGCCTTACTTCAGTATATTTTTGGACAATAGCTGTCATTTATAACTCTGCAGGTTTGTGAATTACAGTGCCCCTGAGCTCCTTTCTTCAACTGGCTTTCTTTTGACCTGGTCACAACACTGCAGGATGGCTTCAGGCCCTAATCTGGTTCCGGCACGGCACGCTGAGCCTTTGGTTAGTTCCTCTTCCTGGTGGGAAATGAGAGTTAAATTTGCCCGTCCAGACACCCCCAGCTAGTCTGTCATTGGTTCTCCCTATTCCTGTTCATCTTCCGCAGAAATTGCAAAGTGGGCCAAACACGAGGTTAAGGGGACTGACTCTCCAAGTCGGGAGAGTGTTAGTAAAGCCTCTGGAATGTTGCACCCGAGTACCAGGGTACGAAAATTGAGACATATTTGAACACGTCTCCCGATCACAGGGTTGATCATACTCTAGGTTCCACATGCATGATTTAGCTGAAGGAAGAATACCTTAAAGCTGGGTAGTTGAAACCCGTGGAATGGGTACCATGCAATATGACTTCAAAGGGTCTTAATTTGCTCACCGAACCTCTCAAATCCTATCACTGGTGCGTTTATGCCCCTGTACACACGCTTGGTTCTCTTTCGGAGACATAGCAATCCATAGGTTTTAAGATACTTACTAGTCAGGTACATTCTTAGGCGTTTAATATGGGGTGTTGAGTCCATTTCGTTGAGCAAGGAGTAGCTCTTGTCTATTCCATATTTGGCTTAAGGAACTTTATCTGTGCTCATTTCAATCTCTGGTTTTATGCAGCACCCCAACTCACCTTTCTCCTTAAGCAAGCATAAGTTGGTTTTCTAAATTTGAGACCCTGTTCTGTTTTGGAATTCAGTTCCTGTGTAGCCAAGTTTACATTCCGTGTATTAGTGATATCTTATGATGTTTCTTTTTCTGTGTGACTTGTTTCAGTTAGAATAATCGTACCTGAATCCGCTCATTATGCTGCTACGGGCCTGATGACATAGATTTCATTGCTGAGTGATACTGCATTGTACGTAAGTACCACAAGTTCTTTATCCATTTTCCGCTTTCTGTGATACTGAACTTGTACGGTAAACGAGGTTCTTGTAAACAGAGGCGTCCCAAACTTTGGGGTGGCTGTGTCTTTTTGATTTTAATTTCCCTAAGCTATAGGACCATAAGTGGAAGTGCCCTAGGCTCTGTTGCTTTGTTTTTTAGATGTTTCAGGAAACACCATACACTTCTCCCGAGTGTCTGTTGGCAATTTACATCCCGCCCATCAGCATAACGAGGCTCCCAGTTCTCCATGGCCTGTCCTGCCTTGCTGGATTTTACACTTTTTTCAGATGGCCCTTTTGACCGGGGGGAAGTGAGACTTCATTGTAGTGCAGATTTCCTTTGCAAGCTTGCTTGGTTGGCCAAAAAGGGCGTATGCGTTTTTTCCTGAATATATTCAGGAAAAAACGCATACGCCCTTTTTGGCCAAGTGCATCATTGTGGACGTTCTGCCTCTTTTCCTATGCTTTCAATGCAATTCCAGTCTACCTCCTGAAATCGGTTTCCTGCAATTCTGCCCCACTTTCAAGTCCTCTTGGCAGTCTTACTTCAGTATATTTTTGGACGATAGCTGTCATTTATAACTCTGCAGGTTTGTGAATTACAGTGCCCCTGAGCTCCTTTCTTCAACTCGCTTTCTTGTGACCTGGCCGCAACACCGCAGGATGGCTTCAGGCCCTAATCTGGTTCCGGCACGGCACGCTGAGCCTTTGGTTAATTCCTCTTCCTGGTGGGAAATGAGAGTTAAACTTGCCCGTCCAGACACCTCCAGCTAGTCTCTCATTGGTTCTCGCTATTCCTGTTCATCTTCCGCAGAAATTGCAAACTGCGCCAAACAGGAGGTTAAAGGGACTGACTCTCCAAGTCGGGAGAGTGTTAGTAAAGCGTGTGGAATGTTGCACCTGAGTTCCAGGGGACGAAAACTGAGACATATTTGAACACGTCTCCCGTTCACATGGTTGATCATACTCTGGGTTCCACATGCATGTTTTAGCTGAAGGAAGAATACCTTAAACCTGGAGAGTTGAGACCCGTGGAATGGGTACAATGCAATATGACTTCAAAGGGTCTTCATTTGCTCACCGAACCTCTCCAGTCCTACCACTGCTGCATTTATGCCTCTGTACACACGCTTGATTCTCTTTTGGAGACATAGGAATCCATAGGTTTTCAGATACTTACTAGTCAGGTACATTCTTAGGCGTTTAATATGGGGTGTTGAGTCCATTTCGTTGAGCAAGGAGTAGCTCTTGTCTATTCCATATTTGGCTTAAGGAACTTTATCTGTGCTCATTTCAATCTCTGGTTTTATGCAGCACCCCAACTCACCTTTCCCCTTAAGCAAGCATAAGTTGGTTTTCTAAATTTGAGACCCTGTTCTGTTCTGTAATTCAGTTCCTGTGTAGCCAAGTTTACATTCCGTGTATTACTGATATCTTATGATGTTTCTTTTTCTGTGTGACTTATTTCAGTTAGAATCATCATACCTGAATCCACTCATTGTGCTGCTAAGGGCCTGATGACATAGATTTCATTGCTGAGTGATATTGCTTTCTAAGTAAATACCACAACTTCTTTATCCATTTTTCACTCTCTGTGATATAGAACTTGTACTGTAAACGAGGTTCCTGTAAACAGAGCCGTTCCAAACTTCTGGGTGGCTGTGTCTTTTTGATTTTAATTTCCCTAAGCTATAGGACCATAAGTGGAAGTGCCCTAGGCTCTGTTGCTTTGTTTTTTAGATGTTTCAGGAAACACCATACACTTCTCCCGAGTGGCTGTTGGCAATTTACATTGCGCCCATCAGCATAACAAAGCTCCCAGTTCTTCATGGCCTGTCGTGCCTTTCTGGATTTTACACTTTTTTCAGATGGCCCTTTTGACCGGGGGGAAGTGAGACTTCATTGTAGTGCAGATTTCCTTTGCAAGCTTGCTTGGATGGCCAAAAAGGGCGTATGCTTTTTTTCCTGAATATATTCAGGAAAAAACGCATACGCCCTTTTTGGCCAAGTGCATCATTGTGGACGTTCTGCCTCTTTTCCTATGCTTTCAATGCAATTCCACTCTACCTCCTGAAATCGGTTTCCTGCAATTCTGCCCCGCTTTCAAGTCCTCTTGGCAGCCTTACTTCAGTATATTTTTGGACGATAGCTGTCATTTATAACTCTGCAGGTTTGAGAATTACAGTGCCCCTGAGCTCCTTTCTTCAACTCGCTTTCTTGTGAGCTGGCCGCAACACCGCAGGATGGCTTCAGGCCCTAATCTGGTTCCGGCACGGCACGCTGAGCCTTTGGTTAATTCCTCTTCCTGGTGGGAAATGAGAGTTAAATTTGCCCGTCCAGACACCTCCAGCTAGTCTCTCATTGGTTCTCGCTATTCCTGTTCATCTTCCGCAGAAATTGCAAACTGGGCCAAACAGGAGGTTAAAGGCGCTGACTCTCCAAGTGGGGAGAGTGTTAGTAAAGCGTCTGGAATGTTGCACCCGAGTACCAGGGGAGGAAAACTGAGACATATTTGAACACGTCTCCCGTTCATACGGTTGATCATACTCTTGGTTCCACATGCATGTTTTAGCTGAAGGAAGAATACCTTAAACCTGGGTAGTTGAAACCCGTGAAATGGGTACCATGCAATATGACTTCAAAGGGTCTTCATTTGCTCACCGAACCTCTCCAATCCTATCACTGCTGCGTTTATGCCCCTGTACACACGCTTGATTCTCTTTTGGAGACATAGCAATCCATAGGTTTTAAGATACTTACTAGTCAGGTACATTCTTAGGCGTTTAATATGGGGTGTTGAGTCCATTTCGTTGAGCAAGGAGTAGCTCTTGTCTATTCCATATTTGGCTTAAGGAACTTTATCTGTGCTCATTTCAATCTCTGGTTTTATGCAGCACCCCAACTCACCTTTCCCCTTAAGCAAGCATAAGATGGTTTTCTAAATTTGAGACCCTGTTCTGTTCTGTAATTCAGTTCCTGTGTAGCCAAGTTTACATTCCGTGTATTACTGATATCTTATGATGTTTCTTTTTCTGTGTGACTTATTTCAGTTAGAATCATCGTACCTGAATCCACTCATTATGCTGCTACGGGCCTGATGACATAGATTTCATTGCTGAGTGATACTGCATTGTACATAAGTACCACAAGTTCTTTATACATTTTTCACTTTCTGTGATATTGAACTTGTATTGTAAACGAGGTTCTTGTAAACAGAGCCGTCCCAAACTTTGGGGTGGCTGTGTCTTTTTGATTTTAATTTCCCTAAGCTATAGGACCATAAGTGGAAGTGCCCTAGGCTCTGTTGCTTTGTTTTTTAGATGTTTCAGGAAACACCATACACTTCTCCCGAGTTTCTGTTGGCAATTTACATCCCGCCCATCAGCATAACAAGGCTCCCAGTTCTCCATGGCCTGTCCTGCCTTTCTGGATTTTACACTTTTTTCAGATGGCCCTTTTGACCGGGGGGAAGTGAGACTTCATTGTAGTGCAGATTTCCTTTGCAAGCTTGCTTGGTTGGCCAAAAAGGGCGTATGCGTTTTTTCCTGAATATATTCAGGAAAAAACGCATACGCCCTTTTTGGCCAAGTGCATCATTGTGGACGTTCTGCCTCTTTTCCTATGCTTTCAATGCAATTCCAGTCTACCTCCTGAAATCGGTTTCCTGCAATTCTGCCCCGCTTTCAAGTCCTCTTGGCAGCCTTACTTCAGTATATTTTTGGACGATAGCTGTCATTTATAACTCTGCAGGTTTGTGAATTACAGTGCCCCTGAGCTCCTTTCTTCAACTGGCTTTCTTTTGACCTGGTCACAACACTGCAGGATGGCTTCAGGCCCTAATCTGGTTCCGGCAGGGCACGCTGAGCCTTTGGTTAATTCCTCTTCCTGGTGGGAAATGAGAGTTAAATTTGCCCGTCCAGACACCCCCAGCTAGTCTGTCATTGGTTCTCCCTATTCCTGTTCATCTTCCGCAGAAATTGCAAAGTGGGCCAAACACGAGGTTAAGGGGACTGACTCTCCAAGTCGGGAGAGTGTTAGTAAAGCCTCTGGAATGTTGCACCCGAGTACCAGGGTACGAAAATTGAGACATATTTGAACACGTCTCCCGATCACAGGGTTGATCATACTCTAGGTTCCACATGCATGATTTAGCTGAAGGAAGAATACCTTAAAGCTGGGTAGTTGAAACCCGTGGAATGGGTACCATGCAATATGACTTCAAAGGGTCTTAATTTGCTCACCGAACCTCTCAAATCCTATCACTGGTGCGTTTATGCCCCTGTACACACGCTTGGTTCTCTTTCGGAGACATAGCAATCCATAGGTTTTAAGATACTTACTAGTCAGGTACATTCTTAGGCGTTTAATATGGGGTGTTGAGTCCATTTCGTTGAGCAAGGAGTAGCTCTTGTCTATTCCATATTTGGCTTAAGGAACTTTATCTGTGCTCATTTCAATCTCTGGTTTTATGCAGCACCCCAACTCACCTTTCTCCTTAAGCAAGCATAAGTTGGTTTTCTAAATTTGAGACCCTGTTCTGTTTTGGAATTCAGTTCCTGTGTAGCCAAGTTTACATTCCGTGTATTAGTGATATCTTATGATGTTTCTTTTTCTGTGTGACTTGTTTCAGTTAGAATAATCGTACCTGAATCCGCTCATTATGCTGCTACGGGCCTGATGACATAGATTTCATTGCTGAGTGATACTGCATTGTACGTAAGTACCACAAGTTCTTTATCCATTTTCCGCTTTCTGTGATACTGAACTTGTACGGTAAACGAGGTTCTTGTAAACAGAGGCGTCCCAAACTTTGGGGTGGCTGTGTCTTTTTGATTTTAATTTCCCTAAGCTATAGGACCATAAGTGGAAGTGCCCTAGGCTCTGTTGCTTTGTTTTTTAGATGTTTCAGGAAACACCATACACTTCTCCCGAGTGTCTGTTGGCAATTTACATCCCGCCCATCAGCATAACGAGGCTCCCAGTTCTCCATGGCCTGTCCTGCCTTGCTGGATTTTACACTTTTTTCAGATGGCCCTTTTGACCGGGGGGAAGTGAGACTTCATTGTAGTGCAGATTTCCTTTGCAAGCTTGCTTGGTTGGCCAAAAAGGGCGTATGCGTTTTTTCCTGAATATATTCAGGAAAAAACGCATACGCCCTTTTTGGCCAAGTGCATCATTGTGGACGTTCTGCCTCTTTTCCTATGCTTTCAATGCAATTCCAGTCTACCTCCTGAAATCGGTTTCCTGCAATTCTGCCCCACTTTCAAGTCCTCTTGGCAGTCTTACTTCAGTATATTTTTGGACGATAGCTGTCATTTATAACTCTGCAGGTTTGTGAATTACAGTGCCCCTGAGCTCCTTTCTTCAACTCGCTTTCTTGTGACCTGGCCGCAACACCGCAGGATGGCTTCAGGCCCTAATCTGGTTCCGGCACGGCACGCTGAGCCTTTGGTTAATTCCTCTTCCTGGTGGGAAATGAGAGTTAAACTTGCCCGTCCAGACACCTCCAGCTAGTCTCTCATTGGTTCTCGCTATTCCTGTTCATCTTCCGCAGAAATTGCAAACTGCGCCAAACAGGAGGTTAAAGGGACTGACTCTCCAAGTCGGGAGAGTGTTAGTAAAGCGTGTGGAATGTTGCACCTGAGTTCCAGGGGACGAAAACTGAGACATATTTGAACACGTCTCCCGTTCACATGGTTGATCATACTCTGGGTTCCACATGCATGTTTTAGCTGAAGGAAGAATACCTTAAACCTGGAGAGTTGAGACCCGTGGAATGGGTACCATGCAATATGACTTCAAAGGGTCTTCATTTGCTCACCGAACCTCTCCAGTCCTACCACTGCTGCATTTATGCCTCTGTACACACGCTTGATTCTCTTTTGGAGACATAGGAATCCATAGGTTTTCAGATACTTACTAGTCAGGTACATTCTTAGGCGTTTAATATGGGGTGTTGAGTCCATTTCGTTGAGCAAGGAGTAGCTCTTGTCTATTCCATATTTGGCTTAAGGAACTTTATCTGTGCTCATTTCAATCTCTGGTTTTATGCAGCACCCCAACTCACCTTTCCCCTTAAGCAAGCATAAGTTGGTTTTCTAAATTTGAGACCCTGTTCTGTTCTGTAATTCAGTTCCTGTGTAGCCAAGTTTACATTCCGTGTATTACTGATATCTTATGATGTTTCTTTTTCTGTGTGACTTATTTCAGTTAGAATCATCATACCTGAATCCACTCATTGTGCTGCTAAGGGCCTGATGACATAGATTTCATTGCTGAGTGATATTGCTTTCTAAGTAAATACCACAACTTCTTTATCCATTTTTCACTTTCTGTGATGTAGAACTTGTACTGTAAACGAGGTTCCTGTAAACAGAGCCGTTCCAAACTTCTGGGTGGCTGTGTCTTTTTGATTTTAATTTCCCTAAGCTATAGGACCATAAGTGGAAGTGCCCTAGGCTCTGTTGCTTTGTTTTTTAGATGTTTCAGGAAACACCATACACTTCTCCCGAGTGGCTGTTGGCAATTTACATTGCGCCCATCAGCATAACAAAGCTCCCAGTTCTTCATGGCCTGTCGTGCCTTTCTGGATTTTACACTTTTTTCAGATGGCCCTTTTGACCGGGGGGAAGTGAGACTTCATTGTAGTGCAGATTTCCTTTGCAAGCTTGCTTGGATGGCCAAAAAGGGCGTATGCTTTTTTTCCTGAATATATTCAGGAAAAAACGCATACGCCCTTTTTGGCCAAGTGCATCATTGTGGACGTTCTGCCTCTTTTCCTATGCTTTCAATGCAATTCCACTCTACCTCCTGAAATCGGTTTCCTGCAATTCTGCCCCGCTTTCAAGTCCTCTTGGCAGCCTTACTTCAGTATATTTTTGGACGATAGCTGTCATTTATAACTCTGCAGGTTTGAGAATTACAGTGCCCCTGAGCTCCTTTCTTCAACTCGCTTTCTTGTGAGCTGGCCGCAACACCGCAGGATGGCTTCAGGCCCTAATCTGGTTCCGGCACGGCACGCTGAGCCTTTGGTTAATTCCTCTTCCTGGTGGGAAATGAGAGTTAAATTTGCCCGTCCAGACACCTCCAGCTAGTCTCTCATTGGTTCTCGCTATTCCTGTTCATCTTCCGCAGAAATTGCAAACTGGGCCAAACAGGAGGTTAAAGGCACTGACTCTCCAAGTGGGGAGAGTGTTAGTAAAGCGTCTGGAATGTTGCACCCGAGTACCAGGGGAGGAAAACTGAGACATATTTGAACACGTCTCCCGTTCATACGGTTGATCATACTCTTGGTTCCACATGCATGTTTTAGCTGAAGGAAGAATACCTTAAACCTGGGTAGTTGAAACCCGTGAAATGGGTACCATGCAATATGACTTCAAAGGGTCTTCATTTGCTCACCGAACCTCTCCAATCCTATCACTGCTGCGTTTATGCCCCTGTACACACGCTTGATTCTCTTTTGGAGACATAGCAATCCATAGGTTTTAAGATACTTACTAGTCAGGTACATTCTTAGGCGTTTAATATGGGGTGTTGAGTCCATTTCGTTGAGCAAGGAGTAGCTCTTGTCTATTCCATATTTGGCTTAAGGAACTTTATCTGTGCTCATTTCAATCTCTGGTTTTATGCAGCACCCCAACTCACCTTTCCCCTTAAGCAAGCATAAGATGGTTTTCTAAATTTGAGACCCTGTTCTGTTCTGTAATTCAGTTCCTGTGTAGCCAAGTTTACATTCCGTGTATTACTGATATCTTATGATGTTTCTTTTTCTGTGTGACTTATTTCAGTTAGAATCATCGTACCTGAATCCACTCATTATGCTGCTACGGGCCTGATGACATAGATTTCATTGCTGAGTGATACTGCATTGTACATAAGTACCACAAGTTCTTTATACATTTTTCACTTTCTGTGATATTGAACTTGTATTGTAAACGAGGTTCTTGTAAACAGAGCCGTCCCAAACTTTGGGGTGGCTGTGTCTTTTTGATTTTAATTTCCCTAAGCTATAGGACCATAAGTGGAAGTGCCCTAGGCTCTGTTGCTTTGTTTTGTAGATGTTTCAGGAAACACCATACACTTCTCCCGAGTTTCTGTTGGCAATTTATATCCCGCCCATCAGCATAACAAGGCTCCCAGTTCTCCATGGCCTGTCCTGCCTTTCTGGATTTTACACTTTTTTCAGATGGCCCTTTTGACCGGGGGGAAGTGAGACTTCATTGTAGTGCAGATTTCCTTTGCAAGCTTGCTTGGTTGGCCAAAAAGGGCGTATGCGTTTTTTCCTGAATATATTCAGGAAAAAACGCATACGCCCTTTTTGGCCAAGTGCATCATTGTGGACGTTCTGCCTCTTTTCCTATGCTTTCAATGCAATTCCAGTCTACCTCCTGAAATCGGTTTCCTGCAATTCTGCCCCGCTTTCAAGTCCTCTTGGCAGCCTTACTTCAGTATATTTTTGGACGATAGCTGTCATTTATAACTCTGCAGGTTTGTGAATTACAGTGCCCCTGAGCTCCTTTCTTCAACTCGCTTTCTTGTGACCTGGCCGCAACCCCACAGGATGGCTTCAGGCCCTAATCTGGTTCCGGCACGGCACGCTGAGCCTTTGGTTAATTCCTCTTCCTGGTGGGAAATGAGAGTTAAATTTGCCCGTCCAGACACCTCCAGCTAGTCTCTCATTGGTTCTCGCTATTCCTGTTCATCTTCCACAGAAATTGCAAACTGGGCCAAACAGGAGGTTAAAGGGACTGACTCTCCAAGTCGGGAGAGTGTTAGTAAAGCGTCTGGAATGTTGCACCCGAGTACCAGGGTACGAAAACTGAGACATATTTGAACACGTCTCCCGATCACATGGTTGATCATACTCTAGGTTCCACATGCATGTTTTAGCTGAAGGAAGAATACCTTAAAACTGGGTGGTTGAAACCCGTGGAATGGGTACCATGCAATATGACTTCAAAGGGTCTTCATTTGCTCACCGAACCTCTCCAATCCTATCACTGCTGCGTTTATGCCCCTGTACACACGCTTGATTCTCTTTTGGAGACATAGCAATCCATAGGTTTTAAGATACTTACTAGTCAGGTACATTCTTAGGCGTTTAATATGGGGTGTTGAGTCCATTTCGTTGAGCAAGGAGTAGCTCTTGTCTATTCCATATTTGGCTTAAGGAACTTTATCTGTGCTCATTTCAATCTCTGGTTTTATGCAGCACCCCAACTCACCTTTCCCCTTAAGCAAGCATAAGTTGGTTTTCTAAATTTGAGACCCTGTTCTGTTTTGGAATTCAGTTCCTGTGTAGCCAAGTTTACATTCCGTGTATTACTGATATCTTATGATGTTTCTTTTTCTGTGTGACTTATTTCAGGTAGAATCATCATACCTGAATCCACTCATTATGCTGCTACGGGCCTGATGACATAGATCTCATTGCTGAGTGGTACTGCATTGTACGTAAGTACCACAAGTTCTTTATCCATTTTTCACTTTCTGTGATATTGAACTTGTACGGTAAACGAGGTTCTTGTAAACAGAGGCGTCCCAAACTTTGGGGTGGCTGTGTCTTTTTGATTTTAATTTCCCTAAGCTATAGGACCATAAGTGGAAGTGCCCTAGGCTCTGTTGCTTTGTTTTTTAGATGTTTCAGGAAACACCATACACTTCTCCCGAGTGTCTGTTGGCAATTTACATCCCGCCCATCAGCATAACAAGGCTCCCAGTTCTCCATGGCCTGTCCTGCCTTTCTGGATTTTACACTTTTTTCAGATGGCCCTTTTGACCGGGGGGAAGTGAGACTTCATGTAGTGCAGATTTCCTTTGCAAGCTTGCTTGGTTGGCCTAAAAGGGCGTATGCGTTTTTTCCTGAATATATTCAGGAAAAAACGCATACGCCCTTTTTGGCCAAGTGCATCATTGTGGACGTTCTGCCTCTTTTCCTATGCTTTCAATGCAATTCCAGTCTACCTCCTGAAATCGGTTTCCTGCAATTCTGCCCCGCTTTCAAGTCCTCTTGGGAGCCTTACTTCAGTATATTTTTGGACGATAGCTGTCATTTATAACTCTGCAGGTTTCTGAATTACAGTGCCCCTGAGCTCCTTTTTTCAACTCGCTTTCTTGTGAGCTGGCCGCAACACCACAGGATGGCTTCAGGCCCTAATCTGGTTCCGCCAAGGCACGCTGGGCCTTTGGTTAATTCCTCTTCCTGGTGGGAAATGAGAGTTAAATTTGCCCGTCCAGACACCTCCAGCTAGTCTCTCATTGGTTCTCCCTATTCCTGTTCATCTTCCGCAGAAATTGCAAACTGGGCCAAACAGGAGGTTAAAGGGACTGACTCTCCAAGTCGGGAGAGTGTTAGTAAAGCATCTGGAATGTTGCACCTGAGTACCAGGGTACGAAAACTGAGACATATTTGAACACGTCTCCCGATCACATGGTTGATCATACTCTAGGTTCCACATGCATGTTTTAGCTGAAGGAAGAATAACTTAAACCTGGGTAGTTGAAACCCATGGAATGGGTACCATGCAATATGCCTTCAAAGGGTCTTCATTTGCTCATCGAACCTCTCCAATCCTATCACTGCTGCGTTTATGCCCCTGTTCACATGCTTGATTCTCTTTTGGAGACATAGCAATCCATAGGTTTTAAGATACTTACTAGTCAGGTACATTCTTAGGCGTTTAATATGGGGTGTTGAGTCCATTTCGTTGAGCAAGGAGTAGCTCTTGTCTATTCCATATTTGGCTTAAGGAACTTTATCTGTGCTCATTTCAATCTCTGGTTTTATGCAGCACCCCAACTCACCTTTCCCCTTAAGCAAGCATTAGATGGTTTTCTAAATTTGAGACCCTGTTCTGTTCTGTAATTCAGTTCCTGTGTAGCCAAGTTTACATTCCGTGTATTACTGATATCTTATGATGTTTCTTTTTCTGTGTGACTTATTTCAGTTAGAATCATCGTACCTGAATCCACTCATTATGCTGCTACGGGCCTGATGACATAGATTTCATTGCTGAGTGATACTGCATTGTACATAAGTACCACAAGTTCTTTATACATTTTTCACTTTCTGTGATATTGAACTTGTATGGTAAACGAGGTTCTTGTAAACAGAGGCGTCCCAAACTTTGGGGTGGCTGTGTCTTTTTGATTTTAATTTCCCTAAACTATAGGACCATAAGTGGAAGTGCCCTAGGCTCTGTTGCTTTGTTTCTTAGATGTTTCAGGAAACACCATACACTTCTCCCGAGTGGCTCTTGGCAATTTACATCCCGCCCATCAGCATAACAAGGCTCCCAGTTCTCCATGGCCTGTCCTGCCTTTCTGGATTTTACACTTTTTTCAGATGGCCCTTTTGACCGGGGGGAAGTGAGACTTCATTGTAGTGCAGATTTCCTTTGCAAGCTTGCTTGGTTGGCCAAAAAGGGCGTATGCGTTTTTTCCTGAATATATTCAGGAAAAAACGCATACGCCCTTTTTGGCCAAGTGCATCATTGTGGACGTTCTGCCTCTTTTCCTATGCTTTCAATGCAATTCCAGTCTACCTCCTGAAATCGTTTTCCTGCAATTCTGCCCCGCTTTCAAGTCCTCTTGGCAGCCTTACTTCAGTATATTTTTGGACGATAGCTGTCATTTATAACTCTGCAGGTTTGTGAATTACAGTGCCCCTGAGCTCCTTTCTTCAACTCGCTTTCTTGTGACCTGGCTGCAACACCGCAGGATGGCTTCAGGCCCTAATCTGGTTCCAGCATGGCACGCTGAGCCTTTGGTTAATTCCTCTTCCTGGTGGGAAATGAGAGTTAAATTTGCCCGTCCAGACACCTCCAGCTAGTCTCTCATTGGTTCTCGCTATTCCTGTTCATCTTCCGCAGAAATTGCAAACTGGGCCAAACAGGAGGTTAAAGGCGCTGACTCTCCAAGTGGGGAGAGTGTTAGTAAAGCGTCTGGAATGTTGCACCCGAGTACCAGGGGAGGAAAACTGAGACATATTTGAACACGTCTCCCGATCACATGGTTGATCATACTCTAGGTTCCACATGCATGTTTTAGCTGAAGGAAGAATACCTTAAAACTGGGTGGTTGAAACCCGTGGAATGGGTACCATGCAATATGACTTCAAAGGGTCTTCATTTGCTCACCGAACCTCTCCAATCCTATCACTGCTGCGTTTATGCCCCTGTACACACGCTTGATTCTCTTTTGGAGACATAGCAATCCATAGGTTTTAAGATACTTACTAGTCAGGTACATTCTTAGGCGTTTAATATGGGGTGTTGAGTCCATTTCGTTGAGCAAGGAGTAGCTCTTGTCTATTCCATATTTGGCTTAAGGAACTTTATCTGTGCTCATTTCAATCTCTGGTTTTATGCAGCACCCCAACTCACCTTTCCCCTTAAGCAAGCATAAGTTGGTTTTCTAAATTTGAGACCCTGTTCTGTTTTGGAATTCAGTTCCTGTGTAGCCAAGTTTACATTCCGTGTATTACTGATATCTTATGATGTTTCTTTTTCTGTGTGACTTATTTCAGGTAGAATCATCATACCTGAATCCACTCATTATGCTGCTACGGGCCTGATGACATAGATCTCATTGCTGAGTGGTACTGCATTGTACGTAAGTACCACAAGTTCTTTATCCATTTTTCACTTTCTGTGATATTGAACTTGTACGGTAAACGAGGTTCTTGTAAACAGAGGCGTCCCAAACTTTGGGGTGGCTGTGTCTTTTTGATTTTAATTTCCCTAAGCTATAGGACCATAAGTGGAAGTGCCCTAGGCTCTGTTGCTTTGTTTTTTAGATGTTTCAGGAAACACCATACACTTCTCCCGAGTGTCTGTTGGCAATTTACATCCCGCCCATCAGCATAACAAGGCTCCCAGTTCTCCATGGCCTGTCCTGCCTTTCTGGATTTTACACTTTTTTCAGATGGCCCTTTTGACCGGGGGGAAGTGAGACTTCATGTAGTGCAGATTTCCTTTGCAAGCTTGCTTGGTTGGCCTAAAAGGGCGTATGCGTTTTTTCCTGAATATATTCAGGAAAAAACGCATACGCCCTTTTTGGCCAAGTGCATCATTGTGGACGTTCTGCCTCTTTTCCTATGCTTTCAATGCAATTCCAGTCTACCTCCTGAAATCGGTTTCCTGCAATTCTGCCCCGCTTTCAAGTCCTCTTGGGAGCCTTACTTCAGTATATTTTTGGACGATAGCTGTCATTTATAACTCTGCAGGTTTCTGAATTACAGTGCCCCTGAGCTCCTTTTTTCAACTCGCTTTCTTGTGAGCTGGCCGCAACACCACAGGATGGCTTCAGGCCCTAATCTGGTTCCGCCAAGGCACGCTGGGCCTTTGGTTAATTCCTCTTCCTGGTGGGAAATGAGAGTTAAATTTGCCCGTCCAGACACCTCCAGCTAGTCTCTCATTGGTTCTCCCTATTCCTGTTCATCTTCCGCAGAAATTGCAAACTGGGCCAAACAGGAGGTTAAAGGGACTGACTCTCCAAGTCGGGAGAGTGTTAGTAAAGCATCTGGAATGTTGCACCTGAGTACCAGGGTACGAAAACTGAGACATATTTGAACACGTCTCCCGATCACATGGTTGATCATACTCTAGGTTCCACATGCATGTTTTAGCTGAAGGAAGAATAACTTAAACCTGGGTAGTTGAAACCCATGGAATGGGTACCATGCAATATGCCTTCAAAGGGTCTTCATTTGCTCATCGAACCTCTCCAATCCTATCACTGCTGCGTTTATGCCCCTGTTCACATGCTTGATTCTCTTTTGGAGACATAGCAATCCATAGGTTTTAAGATACTTACTAGTCAGGTACATTCTTAGGCGTTTAATATGGGGTGTTGAGTCCATTTCGTTGAGCAAGGAGTAGCTCTTGTCTATTCCATATTTGGCTTAAGGAACTTTATCTGTGCTCATTTCAATCTCTGGTTTTATGCAGCACCCCAACTCACCTTTCCCCTTAAGCAAGCATTAGATGGTTTTCTAAATTTGAGACCCTGTTCTGTTCTGTAATTCAGTTCCTGTGTAGCCAAGTTTACATTCCGTGTATTACTGATATCTTATGATGTTTCTTTTTCTGTGTGACTTATTTCAGTTAGAATCATCGTACCTGAATCCACTCATTATGCTGCTACGGGCCTGATGACATAGATTTCATTGCTGAGTGATACTGCATTGTACATAAGTACCACAAGTTCTTTATACATTTTTCACTTTCTGTGATATTGAACTTGTATGGTAAACGAGGTTCTTGTAAACAGAGGCGTCCCAAACTTTGGGGTGGCTGTGTCTTTTTGATTTTAATTTCCCTAAACTATAGGACCATAAGTGGAAGTGCCCTAGGCTCTGTTGCTTTGTTTCTTAGATGTTTCAGGAAACACCATACACTTCTCCCGAGTGGCTCTTGGCAATTTACATCCCGCCCATCAGCATAACAAGGCTCCCAGTTCTCCATGGCCTGTCCTGCCTTTCTGGATTTTACACTTTTTTCAGATGGCCCTTTTGACCGGGGGGAAGTGAGACTTCATTGTAGTGCAGATTTCCTTTGCAAGCTTGCTTGGTTGGCCAAAAAGGGCGTATGCGTTTTTTCCTGAATATATTCAGGAAAAAACGCATACGCCCTTTTTGGCCAAGTGCATCATTGTGGACGTTCTGCCTCTTTTCCTATGCTTTCAATGCAATTCCAGTCTACCTCCTGAAATCGTTTTCCTGCAATTCTGCCCCGCTTTCAAGTCCTCTTGGCAGCCTTACTTCAGTATATTTTTGGACGATAGCTGTCATTTATAACTCTGCAGGTTTGTGAATTACAGTGCCCCTGAGCTCCTTTCTTCAACTCGCTTTCTTGTGACCTGGCTGCAACACCGCAGGATGGCTTCAGGCCCTAATCTGGTTCCAGCATGGCACGCTGAGCCTTTGGTTAATTCCTCTTCCTGGTGGGAAATGAGAGTTAAATTTGCCCGTCCAGACACCTCCAGCTAGTCTCTCATTGGTTCTCGCTATTCCTGTTCATCTTCCGCAGAAATTGCAAACTGGGCCAAACAGGAGGTTAAAGGCGCTGACTCTCCAAGTGGGGAGAGTGTTAGTAAAGCGTCTGGAATGTTGCACCCGAGTACCAGGGGAGGAAAACTGAGACATATTTGAACACGTCTCCTGTTCACACGGTTGATCATACTCTGGGTTCCACATGCATGTTTTAGCTGAAGGAAGAATACCTTAAACCTGAGTAGTTGAAACCCGTGGAATGGGTACCATGCAATATGACTTCAAAGGGTCTTCATTTGCTCACCGAACCTCTCCAATCCTATCACTGCTGCGTTTATGCCCCTGTACACACGCTTGATTCTGTTTCGGAGACATAGCAATCCATAGGTTTGAAGATACTTTCTAGTCAGGTACATACTTAGGGGTTTAATATGCGGTGTTGAGTCCATTTCTTTGAGCAAGGAGTAGCTCTTGTCTATTCCGTATTTGGCTTCAGGAACTTTATCTGTGCTCATTTCAATCTCTGGTTTTATGCAGCACCCCAACTCACCTTTCCTCTTAAGCAAGCAGAAGTTGGTTTTCTAAATTTGAGACCCTGTTCTGTTCTGTAATTCAGTTCCTGTGTAGCCAAGTTTACATTCCGTGTATTACTGATATCATATGATGTTTCTTTTTCTGTGTGACTTATTTCAGTTAGAATCATCATACCTGAATCCACTCATTGTGCTGCTAAGGGCCTGATGACATAGATTTCATTACTGAGTGATATTGCTTTGTAAGTAAATACAAATTCTTTATCCATTTTTCACTTTCTGCGATGTTGAACATGTACTGTAAACAAGGATCTTGTAAACAGAGGCGTCCCAAACTTTGGGGTGGCTGTGTCTTTTTTATTTTAATTTCCCTAAGCTATAGGACCATAAGTGGAAGTGCCCTAGGCTCTGTTGCTTTGTTTTGTAGATGTTTCAGGAAACACCATACACTTCTCCCGAGTGTCTGTTGGCAATTTACATCCCTCCCATCAGCATAACAAGGCTCCCAGTTCTCCATGGCCTGTCCTGCCTTTCTGGATTTTACACTTTTTTCAGATGGCCCTTTTGACCGGGGGGAAGTGAGACTTCATTGTAGTGCAGATTTTCTTTGCAAGCTTGCTTGGTTGGCCAAAAAGGGCGTGTGCGTTTTTTCCTGAATATATTCAGGAAAAAACGCATACGCCCTTTTTGGCCAAGTGCATCATTGTGGACGTTCTGCCTCTTTTCCTATGCTTTCAATGCAATTCCAGTCTACCTCCTGAAATCGGTTTCCTGCAATTCTGCCCCGCTTTCAAGTCCTCTTGGGAGCCTTACTTCAGTATATTTTTGGACGATAGCTGTCATTTATAACTCTGCAGGTTTGTGAATTACAGTGCCCCTGAGCTCCTTTCTTCAACTCGCTTTCCTGTGAGATGGCAGCAACACCGCAGGATGGCTTCAGGCCCTAATCTGGTTCCGGCACGGCACGCTGAGCCTTTGGTTAATTCCTCTTCCTGGTGGGAAATGAGAGTTAAATTTGCCCGTCCAGACACCTCCAGCTAGTCTCTCATTGGTTCTCGCTATTCCTGTTCATCTTCCGCAGATATTGCAAACTGAGCCATACAGGAGGTTAAAGGGACTGACTCTCCATGTCGGGAGAGTGTTAGTAAAGCGTCTGGAATGTTGCACCCGAGTACCAGGGTACGAAAACTGAGACATATTTGAACACGTCTCCCGTTCACACGGTTGATCATACTCTGGGTTCCACGTGCATGATTTAGCTGAAGGAAGAATACCTTAAACCTGGAGAGTTGAGACCCGTGGAATGGGTAGCATGCAATATGACTTCAAAGGGTCTTCATTTGCTCACCGAATCTCTCCAATCCTATCACTGCTGCGTTTATGCCCCTGTACACACGCTTGATTCTCTTTTGGAGACATAGCAATCCATAGGTTTTAAGATACTTACTAGTCAGGTACATTCTTAGGCGTTTAATATGGGGTGTTGAGTCCATTTCGTTGAGCAAGGAGTAGCTCTTGTCTATTCCATATTTGGCTTAAGGAACTTTATCTGTGCTCATTTCAATCTCTGGTTTTATGCAGCACCCCAACTCACCTTTCCCCTTAAGCAAGCATAAGTTGGTTTTCTAAATTTGAGACCCTGTTCTGTTTTGGAATTCAGTTCCTGTGTAGCCAAGTTTACATTCCGTGTATTACTGATATCTTATGATGTTTCTTTTTCTGTGTGACTTATTTCAATTAGAATCATCATACCTGAATCCACTCATTATGCTGCTACGGGCCTGATGACATAGATTTCATTGCTGAGTGATACTGCATTGTACGTAAGTACCACAAGTTCTTTATCCATTTTTTACTTTCTGTGATATTGAACTTGTACGGTAAACGAGGTTCTTGTAAACAGAGGCGTCCCAAACTTTGGGGTGGCTGTGTCTTTTTGATTTTAATTTCCCTAAGCTATAGGACCATAAGCGGAAGTGCCCTAGGCTCTGTTGCTTTGTTTCTTAGATGCTTTAGGAAACACCATACACTTCTCCCGAGTGTCTGTTGGCAATTTCCATCCCGCCCAGCAGCATAACAAGGCTCCCAGTTCTCCATGGCCTGTCCTGCCTTTCTGGATTTTACACTTTTTTCAGATGGCCCTTTTGACCGGGGGGAAGTGAGACTTCATGTAGTGCAGATTTCCTTTGCAAGCTTGCTTGGTTGGCCTAAAAGGGCGTATGCGTTTTTTCCTGAATATATTCAGGAAAAAACGCATACGCCCTTTTTGGCCAAGTGCATCATTGTGGACGTTCTGCCTCTTTTCCTATGCTTTCAATGCAATTCCAGTCTACCTCCTGAAATCGGTTTCCTGCAATTCTGCCCCGCTTTCAAGTCCTCTTGGGAGCCTTACTTCAGTATATTTTTGGACGATAGCTGTCATTTATAACTCTGCAGGTTTGTGAATTACAGTGCCCCTGAGCTCCTTTCTTCAACTCGCTTTCTTGTGAGCTGGCCTCAACACCGCAGAATGGCTTCAGGCCCTAATCTGGTTCCGGCAAGGCACGCTGGGCCTTTGGTTAATTCCTCTTCCTGGTGGGAAATGAGAGTTAAATTTGCCCGTCCAGACACCTCCAGCTAGTCTCTCATTGGTTCTCCCTATTCCTGTTCATCTTCCGCAGAAATTGCAAAGTGGGCCAAACAGGAGGTTAAAGGGACTGACTCTCCAAGTCGGGAGAGTGTTAGTAAAGCATCTGGAATGTTGCACCCGAGTACCAGGGTACGAGAACTAAGACATATTTGAACACGTCTCCCGATCACATGGTTGATCATACTCTAGGTTCCACATGCATGTTTTAGCTGAATGAAGAATAACTTAAACCTGGGTAGTTGAAACCCGTGGAATGGGTACCATGCAATATGACTTCAAAGGGTCTTCATTTGCTCATCGAACCTCTCCAATCCTATCACTGCTGCGTTTATGCCCCTGTACACATGCTTGATTCTCTTTTGGAGACATAGCAATCCATAGGTTTTAAGATACTTACTAGTCAGGTACATTCTTAGGCGTTTAATTTGGGGTGTTGAGTCCATTTCGTTGAGCAAGGAGTAGCTCTTGTCTATTCCATATTTGGCTTAAGGAACTTTATCTGTGCTCCTTTCAATCTCTGGTTTTATGCAGCACCCCAACTCACCTTTCCCCTTAAGCAAGCATAAGTTGGTTTTCTAAATTTGAGACCCTGTTCTGTTCTGTAATTCAGTTCCTGTGTAGCCAAGTTTACATTCCGTGTATTAGTGATATCTTATGATGTTTCTATTTCTGTGTGACTTATTTCAGTTAGAATCATCATACCTGAATCCACTCATTGTGCTGCTAAGGGCCTGATGAGATAGATTTCATTGCTGAGTCATATTGCTTTGTAAGTAAATACAACTTCTTTATCCATTTTTCACTTTCTGCGATGTTGAACTTGTACTGTAAACAAGGATCTTGTAAACAGAGGCGTCCCAAATTTTGGGGTGGCTGTGTCTTTTTGATTTTAATTTCCCTAAGCTATAGGTCCATAAGTGGAAGTGCCCTAGGCTCTGTTGCTTTGTTTTTTAGATGTTTCAGGAAACACCATACACTTTCCCGAGTTTCTGTTGGCAATTTACATCCCGCCCATCAGCATAACTAGGCTCCCAGTTCTCCATGGCCTGTCCTGCCTTTCTGGATTTTACACTTTTTTCAGATGGCCCTTTTGACCGGGGGGAAGTGAGACTTCATTGTAGTGCAGATTTCCTTTGCAAGCTTGCTTGGTTGGCCAAAAAGGGCGTATGCGTTTTTTCCTGAATATATTCAGGAAAAAACGCATACGCCCTTTTTGGCCAAGTGCATCATTGTGGACGTTCTGCCTCTTTTCCTATGCTTTCAATGCAATTCCAGTCTACCTCCTGAAATCGGTTTCCTGCAATTCTGCCCCGCTTTCAAGTCCTCTTGGCAGCCTTACTTCAGTATATTTTTGGACGATAGCTGTCATTTATATCTCTGCAGTTTTGTGAATTACAGTGCCCCTGAGCTCCTTTCTTCAACTCGCTTTCTTGTGACCTGGCCGCAACACCGCAGGTTGGCTTCAGGCCCTAATCTGGTTCCGGCATGGCACGCTGAGCCTTTGGTTAATTCCTCTTCCTGGTGGGAAATGAGAGTTAAATTTGCCCGTCCAGACACCTCCAGCTAGTCTCTCATTGGTTCTCCCTATTCCTATTCATATTCCGCAGAAATTGCAAACTGGGCCAAACAGGAGGTTAAAGGCGCTGACTCTCCAAGTGGGGAGAGTGTTAGTAAAGCGTCTGGAATGTTGCACCCGAGTACCAGGGGAGTAAAACTGAGACACATATGAACACGTCTCCCGTTCACACGATTGATCATACTCTGGGTTCCACGTGCATGATTTAGCTGAAGGAAGAATACCTTAAACCTGGAGAGTTGAGACCCGTGGAATGGGTACCATGCAATATGACTTCAAAGGGTCTTCATTTGCTCACCGAACCTCTCCAATCCTATCACTGCTGCGTTTATGCCCCTGTACACACGCTTGATTCTCTTTTGGAGGCATAGCAATCCATAGGTTTTAAGATACTTACTAGTCAGGTACATTCTTAGGTGTTTAATATGCGGTGTTGAGTCCATTTCGTTGAGCAAGGAGTAGCTCTTGTCTATTCCATATTTGGCTTAAGGAACTTTATCTGTGCTCATTTCAATCTCTGGTTTTATGCAGCACCCCAACTCACCTTTCCCCTTAAGCAAGCATAAGTTGGTTTTCTAAATTTGAGACCCTGTTCTGTTTTGGAATTCAGTTCCTGTGTAGCCAAGTTTACATTCCGTGTATTAGTGATATCTTATGATGTTTCTTTTTCTGTGTGACTTATTTCAGTTAGAATCATCGTACCTGAATCCACTCATTATGCTGCTACGGGCCTGATGACATAGATTTCATTGCTGAGTGATACTGCATTGTACGTAAGTACCACAAGTTCTTTATCCATTTTTCACTTTCTGTGATATTGAACTTGTACGGTAAAAGAGGTTCTTGTAAACAGAGGTGTCCCAAACTTTGGGGTGGCTGTGTCTTTTTGATTTTAATTTCCCTAAGCTATAGGACCATAAGTGGAAGTGCCCTAGGCTCTGTTGCTTTGTTTTGTAGATGTTTCAGGAAACACCATACACTTCTCCGGAGTGTCTTTGGCAATTTACATCACGCCCATCAGCATAACAAGGCTCCCAGTTCTCCATGGCCTGTCCTGCCTTTCTGGATTTTACATTTTTTTCAGATGGCCCTTTTGACTGGGGGGAAGTGAGACTTCATTGTAGTGCAGATTTCCTTTGCAAGCTTGCTTGGTTGGCCAAAAAGGGCATATGCGTTTTTTCCTGAATATATTCAGGAAAAAACGCATACGCCCTTTTTGGCCAAGTGCATCATTGTGGACGTTCTGCCTCTTTGCCGATGCTTTCAATGCAATTCCAGTCTACCTCCTGAAATCGGTTTCCTGCAATTCTGCCCCGCTTTCAAGTCCTCTTGGCAGCCTTACTTCAGTATATTTTTGGACGATAGCTGTCATTTATAACTCTGCAGGTTTGTGAATTACAGTGCCCCTGAGCTCCTTTCTTCAACTCGCTTTCTTTTGAGCTGGCCGCAACACCGCAGGATGGCTTCAGGCCCTAATCTGGTTCCGGCACGGCACGCTGAGCCTTTGGTTAATTCCTCTTCTTGTTGGGAAATGAGAGTTAAATTTGCCCGTCCAGACACCTCCAGCTAGTCTCTCATTGGTTCTCCCTATTCCTGTTCATCTTCCGCAGAAATTGCAAACTGGGCCAAACGGGAGGTTAAAGGGACTGACTCTCCAAGTCGGGAGAGTGTTAGTAAAGTGTCTGGAATGTTGCCCCTGAGTACCAGGGTACGAAAACTGAGACATATTTGAACACGTCTCCCGATCACATGGTTGATCATACTCTAGGTTCCACATGCATGTTTTAGCTGAAGGAAGAATACCTTAAAACTGGGTAGTTGAAACCCGTGGAATGGGTACCATGAAATATGACTTCAAAGGGTCTTCATTTGCTCACCGAACCTCTCCAATCCTATCACTGCTGCATTTATGCCCCTGTACACACGCTTGATTCTCTTATGGAGACATAGCAATCCATAGGTTTTAAGATACTTACTAGTCAGTTACATTCTTAGGCGTTTAATTTGGGGTGTTGAGTCCATTTCGTTGAGCAAGGAGTAGCTCTTGTCTATTCCATATTTGGCTTAAGGAACTTTATCTGTGCTCATTTCAATCTCTGGTTTTATGCAGCACCCCAACTCACCTTTCCCCTTAAGCAAGCATAAGTTGGTTTTCTAAATTTGAGACACTGTTCTGTTTTGGAATTCAGTTCCTGTGTAGCCAAGTTTACATTCCGTGTATTAGTGATATCTTATGATGTTTCTTTTTCTGTGTGACTTATTTCAGTTAGAATCATCATACCTGAATCCACTCATTATGCTGCTACGGGCCTGATGACATAGATTTCATTGCTGAGTGATACTGCATTGTACGTAAGTACCACAAGTTCTTTATCCATTTTTCACTTTCTGTGATATTGAAGTTGTACGGTAAACGAGGTTCTTGTAAACAGAGGCGTCCCAAACTTTGGGGTGGCTGTGTCTTTTTGATTTTAATTTCCCTAAGCTATAGGACCATAAGTGGAAGTGCCCTAGGCTCTGTTGCTTTGTTTTTTAGATGTTTCAGGAAACACCATACACTTCTCCCGAGTGTCTGTTGGCAATTTCCATCCCGCCCATCAGCATAACAAGGCTCCCAGTTCTCCATGGCCTGTCCTGCCTTTCTGGATTTTACACTTTTTTCAGATGGCCCTTTTGACCGGGGGGAAGTGAGACTTCATGTAGTGCAGATTTCCTTTGCAAGCTTGCTTGGTTGGCCTAAAAGGGCGTATGCGTTTTTTCCTGAATATATTCAGGAAAAAACGCATACGCCCTTTTTGGCCAAGTGCATCATTGTGGACGTTCTGCCTCTTTTCCTATGCTTTCAATGCAATTCCAGTCTACCTCCTGAAATCGGTTTCCTGCAATTCTGCCCCGCTTTCAAGTCCTCTTGGGAGCCTTACTTCAGTATATTTTTGGACGATAGCTGTCATTTATAACTCTGCAGGTTTCTGAATTACAGTGCCCCTGAGCTCCTTTCTTCAACTCGCTTTCTTGTGAGCTGGCCTCAACACCGCAGGATGGCTTCAGGCCCTAATCTGGTTCAGGAAGGCACGCTGGGCCTTTGGTTAATTCCTCTTCCTGGTGGGAAATGAGAGTTAAATTTGCCCGTCCAGACACCTCCAGCTAGTCTCTCATTGGTTCTCCCTATTCCTGTTCATCTTCCGCAGAAATTGCAAAGTGGGCCAAACAGGAGGTTAAAGGGACTGACTCTCCAAGTCGGGAGAGTGTTAGTAAAGCACCTGGAATGTTGCACCCGAGTACCAGGGTACGAAAACTGAGACATATTTGAACACGTCTCCCGATCACATGGTTGATCATACTCTAGGTTCCACATGCATGTTTTAGCTGAATGAAGAATAACTTAAACCTGGGTAGTTGAAACCCGTGGAATGGGTACCATGCAATATGACTTCAAAGGGTCTTCATTTGCTCATCGAACCTCTCCAATCCTATCACTGCTTCGTTTATGCCCCTGTACACATGCTTGATTCTCTTTTGGAGACATAGCAATCCATAGGTTTTAAGATACTTACAAGTCAGGTACATTCTTAGGCGTTTAATATGGGGTGTTGAGTCCATTTCGTTGAGCAAGGAGTAGCTTTTGTCTATTCCATATTTGGCTTAAGGAACTTTATCTGTGCTCATTTCAATCTCTGGTTTTATGCAGCACCCCAACTCACCTTTACCCTTAAGCAAGCATAAATTGGTTTTCTAAATTTGAGACACTGTTCTGTTCTGTAATTCAGTTCCTGTGTAGCCAAGTTTACATTCCGTGTATTACTGATATCTTATGATATTTCTTTTTCTGTGTGACTTATTTCAGTTAGAATCATCATACCTGAATCCACTCATTGTGCTGCTAAGGGCCTGATGAGATAGATTTCATTGCTGAGTCATATTGCTTTGTAAGTAAATACAACTTCTTTATCCATTTTTCATTTTCTGCGATGTTGAACTTGTACTGTAAACAAGGATATTGTAAACAGAGGCGTCCCAAATTTTGGGGTGGCTGTGTCTTTTTGATTTTAATTTCCCTAAGCTATAGGTCCATAAGTGGAAGTGCCCTAGGCTCTGTTGCTTTGTTTTTTAGATGTTTCAGGAAACACCATACACTTTCCCGAGTTTCTGTTGGCAATTTACATCCCGCCCATCAGCATAACTAGGCTCCCAGTTCTCCATGGCCTGTCCTGCCTTTCTGGATTTTACACTTTTTTCAGATGGCCCTTTTGACCGGGGGGAAGTGAGACTTCATTGTAGTGCAGATTTCCTTTGCAAGCTTGCTTGGTTGGCCAAAAAGGGCGTATACGTTTTTTCCTGAATATATTCAGGAAAAAACGCATACGCCCTTTTTGGCCAAGTGCATCATTGTGGACGTTCTGCCTCTTTTCCTATGCTTTCAATGCAATTCCAGTCTACCTCCTGAAATCGGTTTCCTGCAATTCTGCCCCGCTTTCAAGTCCTCTTGGCAGCCTTACTTCAGTATATTTTTGGACGATAGCTGTCATTTATATCTCTGCAGTTTTGTGAATTACAGTGCCCCTGAGCTCCTTTCTTCAACTCGCTTTCTTGTGACCTGGCCGCAACACCGCAGGTTGGCTTCAGGCCCTAATCTGGTTCCGGCATGGCACGCTGAGCCTTTGGTTAATTCCTCTTCCTGGTGGGAAATGAGAGTTAAATTTGCCCGTCCAGACACCTCCAGCTAGTCTCTCATTGGTTCTCCCTATTCCTGTTCATATTCCGCAGAAATTGCAAACTGGGCCAAACAGGAGGTTAAAGGCGCTGACTCTCCAAGTGGGGAGAGTGTTAGTAAAGCGTCTGGAATGTTGCACCCGAGTACCAGGGGAGTAAAACTGAGACACATATGAACACGTCTCCCGTTCACACGATTGATCATACTCTGGGTTCCACGTGCATGATTTAGCTGAAGGAAGAATACCTTAAACCTGGAGAGTTGAGACCCGTGGAATGGGTACCATGCAATATGACTTCAAAGGGTCTTCATTTGCTCACCGAACCTCTCCAATCCTATCACTGCTGCGTTTATGCCCCTGTACACACGCTTGATTCTCTTTTGGAGGCATAGCAATCCATAGGTTTTAAGATACTTACTAGTCAGGTACATTCTTAGGTGTTTAATATGCGGTGTTGAGTCCATTTCGTTGAGCAAGGAGTAGCTCTTGTCTATTCCATATTTGGCTTAAGGAACTTTATCTGTGCTCATTTCAATCTCTGGTTTTATGCAGCACCCCAACTCACCTTTCCCCTTAAGCAAGCATAAGTTGGTTTTCTAAATTTGAGACCCTGTTCTGTTTTGGAATTCAGTTCCTGTGTAGCCAAGTTTACATTCCGTGTATTAGTGATATCTTATGATGTTTCTTTTTCTGTGTGACTTATTTCAGTTAGAATCATCGTACCTGAATCCACTCATTATGCTGCTACGGGCCTGATGACATAGATTTCATTGCTGAGTGATACTGCATTGTACGTAAGTACCACAAGTTCTTTATCCATTTTTCACTTTCTGTGATATTGAACTTGTACGGTAAAAGAGGTTCTTGTAAACAGAGGTGTCCCAAACTTTGGGGTGGCTGTGTCTTTTTGATTTTAATTTCCCTAAGCTATAGGACCATAAGTGGAAGTGCCCTAGGCTCTGTTGCTTTGTTTTTTAGATGTTTCAGGAAACACCATACACTTCTCCCGAGTGGCTGTTGGCAATTTACATCCCGCCCATCAGCATAACAAGGCTCCCAGTTCTCCATGGCCTGTCCTGCCTTTCTGGATTTTACACTTTTTTCAGATGGCCCTTTTGACCGGGGGGAAGTGAGACTTCATTGTAGTGCAGATTTCCTTTGCAAGTTTGCTTGGTTGGCCAAAAAGGGCGTATGCGTTTTTTCCTGAATATATTCAGGAAAAAACGCATACGCCCTTTTTGGCCAAGTGCATCATTGTGGACGTTCTGCCTCTTTTCCTATGCTTTCAATGCAATTCCAGTCTACCTCCTGAAATCGGTTTCCTGCAATTCTGCCCCGCTTTCAAGTCCTCTTGGCAGCCTTACTTCAGTATATTTTTGGACAATAGCTGTCATTTATAACTCTGCAGGTTTGTGAATTACAGTGCCCCTGAGCTCCTTTCTTCAACTCGCTTTCTTGTGAGCTGGCCGCAACACCGCAGGATGGCTTCAGGCCCTAATCTGGTTCCGGCATGGCACGCTGAGCCTTTGGTTAATTCCTCTTCCTGGTGGGAAATGAGAGTTAAATTTGCCCGTCCAGACACCTCCAGCTAGTCTCTCATTGGTTCTCGCTATTCCTGTTCATCTTCCGCAGAAATTGCAAACTGGGCCAAACAGGAGGTTAAAGGCGCTGACTCTCCAAGTGGGGAGAGTGTTAGTAAAGCGTCTGGAATGTTGCACCTGAGTACCAGGGGAGGAAAACTGAGACATATTTGAAAACGTCTCCCGTTCACACGGTTGATCATACTCTGGGTTCCACATGCATGTTTTAGCTGAAGGAAGAATACCTTAAACCTGGGTAGTTGAAACCCGTGGAATGGGTACCATGCAATATGACTTCAAAGGGTCTTCATTTGCTCACCGAACCTCTCCAATCCTATCACTGCTGCGTTTATGCCCCTGTACACACGCTTGATTCTCTTTCGGAGACATAGCAATCCATAGGTTTGAAGATACTTACTAGTCAGGTACATACTTAGGCGTTTAATATGCGGTGTTGAGTCCATTTCGTTGAGCAAGGAGTAGCTCTTGTCTATTCCATATTTGGCTTAAGGAACTTTATCTGTGCTCATTTCAATCTCTGGTTTTATGCAGCACCCCAACTCACCTTTCCCCTTAAGCAAGCATAAGTTGGTTTTCTAAATTTGAGACCTTGTTCTGTTTTGGAATTTAGTTCCTGTGTAGCCAAGTTTACATTCCGTGTATTAGTGATATCTTATGATGTTTCTTTTTCTGTGTGACTTATTTCAGTTAGAATCATCGTACCTGAATCCACTCATTATGCTGCTACGGGCCTGATGACATAGATTTCATTGCTGAGTGATACTGCATTGTAAATAAGTACCACAATTCTTTATCCATTTTTCACTTTCTGTGATATTGAACTTGTATGGTAAATGAGGTTCTTGTAAACAGAGGCGTCCCAAACTTTGGGTGGCTGTGTCTTTTTGATTTTAATTTCCCTAACTATAGGACCATAAGTGGAAGTGCCCTAGGCTCTGTTGCTTTGTTTTTTAGATGTTTCACGAAACACCATACACTTCTCCCGAGTGTCTGTTGGCAATTTACATCCCGCCCATCAGCATAACAAGGCTCCCAGTTCTCCATGGCCTGTCCTGCCTTTCTGGATTTTACACTTTTTTCAGATGGCCCTTTTGACCTGGGGGAAGTGAGACTTCATTGTAGTGCAGATTTCCTTTGCAAGCTTGCTTGGTTGGCCAAAAAGGGCGTATGCGTTTTTTCCTGAATATATTCAGGAAAAAACGCATACGCCCTTTTTGGCCAAGTGCATCATTGTGGACGTTCTGCCTCTTTTCCTATGCTTTCAATGCAATTCCAGTCTACCTCCTGAAATCGGTTTCCTGCAATTCTGCCCCGCTTTCAAGTCCTCTTGGCAGCCTTACTTCAGTATATTTTTGGACGATAGCTGTCATTTATAACTCAGCAGGTTCGTGAATTGCAGTGCCCCTGAGCTCCTTTCTTCAACTCGCTTTCTTTTGAGCTGGCCGCAACAACGCAGGATGGCTTCAGGCCCTAATCTGGTTCAGGCATGGCACGTTGAGCCTTTGGTTATTTCCTCTTCCTGGTGGGAAATGAGAGTTAAATTTGCCCGTCCAGACACCTCCAGCTAGTCTCTCATTGGTTCTCCCTATTCCTGTTCATCTTCCGCAGAAATTGCAAACTGGGCCAAACAGGAGGTTAAAGGCGCTGACTCTCCAAGTCGGGGGAGTGTTAGTAAAGCGTCTGGAATGTTGCACCCGAGTACCGGGGAGGAAAACTGAGACATATTTGAACACGTCTCCTGTTCACACGGTTGATCATACTCTGGGTTCCACATGCATGTTTTAGCTGAAGGAAGAATACCTTAAACCTGGAGAGTTGAGACCCGTGGAATGGGTACCATGCAATATGACTTCAAAGGGTCTTCATTTGCTCACCGAACCTCTCCAATCCTATCACTGCTGCGTTTATGCCCCTGTACACACGCTTGATTCTCTTTCGGAGACATAGCAATCCATAGGTTTGAAGATACTTTCTAGTCAGGTACATACTTAGGCATTTAATATGCGGTGTTGAGTCCATTTCGTTGAGCAAGGAGTAGCTCTTGTCTATTCCATATTTGGCTTAAGGAACTTTATCTGTGCTCATTTCAATCTCTGGTTTTATGCAGCACCCCAACTCACCTTTCCCCTTAAGCAAGCATAAGTTGGTTTTCTAAATTTGAGACCTTGTTCTGTTTTGGAATTCAGTTCCTGTGTAGCCAAGTTTACATTCCGTGTATTAGTGATATCTTATGATGTTTCTTTTTCTGTGTGACTTATTTCAGTTAGAATCATCGTACCTGAATCCACTCATTATGCTGCTACGGGCCTGATGACATAGATTTCATTGCTGAGTGATACTGCATTGTACATAAGTACCACAAGTTCTTTATACATTTTTCACTTTCTGTGATATTGAACTTGTATGGTAAACGAGGTTCTTGTAAACAGAGGCGTCCCAAACTTTGGGGTGGCTGTGTCTTTTTGATTTTAATTTCCCTAAACTATAGGACCATAAGTGTAAGTGCCCTAGGCTCTGTTGCTTTGTTTTTTAGATGTTTCAGGAAACACCATACACTTCTCCCGAGTGGCTGTTGGCAATTTACATCCCGCCCATCAGCATAACAAGGCTCCCAGTTCTCCATGGCCTGTCCTGCCTTTCTGGATTTTACACTTTTTTCAGATGGCCCTTTTGACCGGGGGGAAGTGAGACTTCATTGTAGTGCAGATTTCCTTTGCAAGTTTGCTTGGTTGGCCAAAAAGGGCGTATGCGTTTTTTCCTGAATATATTCAGGAAAAAACGCATACGCCCTTTTTGGCCAAGTGCATCATTGTGGACGTTCTGCCTCTTTTCCTATGCTTTCAATGCAATTCCAGTCTACCTCCTGAAATCGGTTTCCTGCAATTCTGCCCCGCTTTCAAGTCCTCTTGGCAGCCTTACTTCAGTATATTTTTGGACAATAGCTGTCATTTATAACTCTGCAGGTTTGTGAATTACAGTGCCCCTGAGCTCCTTTCTTCAACTCGCTTTCTTGTGAGCTGGCCGCAACACCGCAGGATGGCTTCAGGCCCTAATCTGGTTCCGGCATGGCACGCTGAGCCTTTGGTTAATTCCTCTTCCTGGTGGGAAATGAGAGTTAAATTTGCCCGTCCAGACACCTCCAGCTAGTCTCTCATTGGTTCTCGCTATTCCTGTTCATCTTCCGCAGAAATTGCAAACTGGGCCAAACAGGAGGTTAAAGGCGCTGACTCTCCAAGTGGGGAGAGTGTTAGTAAAGCGTCTGGAATGTTGCACCTGAGTACCAGGGGAGGAAAACTGAGACATATTTGAAAACGTCTCCCGTTCACACGGTTGATCATACTCTGGGTTCCACATGCATGTTTTAGCTGAAGGAAGAATACCTTAAACCTGGGTAGTTGAAACCCGTGGAATGGGTACCATGCAATATGACTTCAAAGGGTCTTCATTTGCTCACCGAACCTCTCCAATCCTATCACTGCTGCGTTTATGCCCCTGTACACACGCTTGATTCTCTTTCGGAGACATAGCAATCCATAGGTTTGAAGATACTTACTAGTCAGGTACATACTTAGGCGTTTAATATGCGGTGTTGAGTCCATTTCGTTGAGCAAGGAGTAGCTCTTGTCTATTCCATATTTGGCTTAAGGAACTTTATCTGTGCTCATTTCAATCTCTGGTTTTATGCAGCACCCCAACTCACCTTTCCCCTTAAGCAAGCATAAGTTGGTTTTCTAAATTTGAGACCTTGTTCTGTTTTGGAATTTAGTTCCTGTGTAGCCAAGTTTACATTCCGTGTATTAGTGATATCTTATGATGTTTCTTTTTCTGTGTGACTTATTTCAGTTAGAATCATCGTACCTGAATCCACTCATTATGCTGCTACGGGCCTGATGACATAGATTTCATTGCTGAGTGATACTGCATTGTAAATAAGTACCACAATTCTTTATCCATTTTTCACTTTCTGTGATATTGAACTTGTATGGTAAATGAGGTTCTTGTAAACAGAGGCGTCCCAAACTTTGGGTGGCTGTGTCTTTTTGATTTTAATTTCCCTAAGCTATAGGACCATAAGTGGAAGTGCCCTAGGCTCTGTTGCTTTGTTTTTTAGATGTTTCACGAAACACCATACACTTCTCCCGAGTGTCTGTTGGCAATTTACATCCCGCCCATCAGCATAACAAGGCTCCCAGTTCTCCATGGCCTGTCCTGCCTTTCTGGATTTTACACTTTTTTCAGATGGCCCTTTTGACCTGGGGGAAGTGAGACTTCATTGTAGTGCAGATTTCCTTTGCAAGCTTGCTTGGTTGGCCAAAAAGGGCGTATGCGTTTTTTCCTGAATATATTCAGGAAAAAACGCATACGCCCTTTTTGGCCAAGTGCATCATTGTGGACGTTCTGCCTCTTTTCCTATGCTTTCAATGCAATTCCAGTCTACCTCCTGAAATCGGTTTCCTGCAATTCTGCCCCGCTTTCAAGTCCTCTTGGCAGCCTTACTTCAGTATATTTTTGGACGATAGCTGTCATTTATAACTCAGCAGGTTCGTGAATTGCAGTGCCCCTGAGCTCCTTTCTTCAACTCGCTTTCTTTTGAGCTGGCCGCAACAACGCAGGATGGCTTCAGGCCCTAATCTGGTTCAGGCATGGCACGCTGAGCCTTTGGTTATTTCCTCTTCCTGGTGGGAAATGAGAGTTAAATTTGCCCGTCCAGACACCTCCAGCTAGTCTCTCATTGGTTCTCCCTATTCCTGTTCATCTTCCACAGAAATTGCAAACTGGGCCAAACAGGAGGTTAAAGGCGCTGACTCTCCAAGTCGGGGGAGTGTTAGTAAAGCGTCTGGAATGTTGCACCCGAGTACCGGGGAGGAAAACTGAGACATATTTGAACACGTCTCCTGTTCACACGGTTGATCATACTCTGGGTTCCACATGCATGTTTTAGCTGAAGGAAGAATACCTTAAACCTGGAGAGTTGAGACCCGTGGAATGGGTACCATGCAATATGACTTCAAAGGGTCTTCATTTGCTCACCGAACCTCTCCAATCCTATCACTGCTGCATTTATGCCCCTGTACACACGCTTGATTCTCTTATGGAGACATAGCAATCCATAGGTTTTAAGATACTTACTAGTCAGGTACATTCTTAGGCGTTTAATTTGGGGTGTTGAGTCCATTTCGTTGAGCAAGGAGTAGCTCTTGTCTATTCCATATTTGGCTTAAGGAACTTTATCTGTGCTCATTTCAATCTCTGGTTTTATGCAGCACCCCAACTCACCTTTCCCCTTAAGCAAGCATAAGTTGGTTTTCTAAATTTGAGACACTGTTCTGTTTTGGAATTCAGTTCCTGTGTAGCCAAGTTTACATTCCGTGTATTAGTGATATCTTATGATGTTTCTTTTTCTGTGTGACTTATTTCAGTTAGAATCATCATACCTGAATCCACTCATTATGCTGCTACGGGCCTGATGACATAGATTTCATTGCTGAGTGATACTGCATTGTACGTAAGTACCACAAGTTCTTTATCCATTTTTCACTTTCTGTGATATTGAACTTGTACGGTAAACGAGGTTCTTGTAAACAGAGGCGTCCCAAACTTTGGGGTGGCTGTGTCTTTTTGATTTTAATTTCCCTAAGCTATAGGACCATAAGTGGAAGTGCCCTAGGCTTTGTTGCTTTGTTTCTTAGTTCCTTCAGGAAACACCATACACTTCTCCCGAGTGTCTGTTGGCAATTTACATCCCGCCCATGAGCATAACAAGGCTCCCAGTTCTCCATGGCCTGTCCTGCGTTTCTGGATTTTACACTTTTTTCAGATGGCCCTTTTGACCGGGGGGAAGTGAGACTTCATTGTAGTGCAGATTTCCATTGCAAGTTTGCTTGGTTGGCCAAAAAGTGCGTATGCGTTTTTTCCTGAATATATTCAGGAAAAAACGCATACGCCCTTTTTGGCCAAGTGCATCATTGTGGACGTTCTGCCTCTTTTCCTATGCTTTCAATGCAATTCCAGTCTACCTCCTGAAATCGGTTTCCTGCAATTCTGCCCCGCTTTCAAGTCCTCTTGGCAGCCTTACTTCAGTATATTTTTGGACGATAGCTGACATTTATAACTCTGCAGGTTTGTGAATTACAGTGCCCCTGAGCTCCTTTCTTCAACTCGCTTTCTTTTGAGCTGGCCGCAACACCGCAAGATGGCTTCAGGCCCTAATCTGTTTCGGGCACGGCATGCTGAGCCTTTGGTTAATTCCTCTTCCTGGTGGGAAATGAGAGTTAAATTTGCCCGTCCAGACACCTCCAGCTAGTCTCTCATTGGTTCTCACTATTCCTGTTCATCTTCCGCAGAAATTGCAAAGTGGGCCAAACAGGAGGTTAAAGGGACTGACTCTCCAAGTCGGGAGAGTGTTAGTAAAGCACCTGGAATGTTGCACCCGAGTACCAGGGTACGAAAACTGAGACATATTTGAACACGTCTCCCGATCACATGGTTGATCATACTCTAGGTTCCACATGCATGTTTTAGCTGAATGAAGAATAACTTAAACCTGGGTAGTTGAAACCCGTGGAATGGGTACCATGCAATATGACTTCAAAGGGTCTTCATTTGCTCATCGAACCTCTCCAATCCTATCACTGCTTCGTTTATGCCCCTGTACACATGCTTGATTCTCTTTTGGAGACATAGCAATCCATAGGTTTTAAGATACTTACAAGTCAGGTACATTCTTAGGCGTTTAATATGGGGTGTTGAGTCCATTTCGTTGAGCAAGGAGTAGCTTTTGTCTATTCCATATTTGGCTTAAGGAACTTTATCTGTGCTCATTTCAATCTCTGGTTTTATGCAGCACCCCAACTCACCTTTACCCTTAAGCAAGCATAAGTTGGTTTTCTAAATTTGAGACACTGTTCTGTTCTGTAATTCAGTTCCTGTGTAGCCAAGTTTACATTCCGTGTATTACTGATA
This sequence comes from Grampus griseus, assembly GCF_964374135.1. NCBI lineage: Eukaryota > Metazoa > Chordata > Mammalia > Artiodactyla > Delphinidae > Grampus > Grampus griseus. The sequence continues at coordinate 81,265 of NW_028132926.1, read as the reverse complement.
TCTTATGATATTTCTTTTTCTGTGTGACTTATTTCAGTTAGAATCATCATACCTGAATCCACTCATTGTGCTGCTAAGGGCCTGATGAGATAGATTTCATTGCTGAGTCATATTGCTTTGTAAGTAAATACAACTTCTTTATCCATTTTTCACTTTCTGCGATGTTGAACTTGTACTGTAAACAAGGATCTTGTAAACAGAGGCGTCCCAAATTTTGGGGTGGCTGTGTCTTTTTGATTTTAATTTCCCTAAGCTATAGGTCCATAAGTGGAAGTGCCCTAGGCTCTGTTGCTTTGTTTTTTAGATGTTTCAGGAAACACCATACACTTTCCCGAGTTTCTGTTGGCAATTTACATCCCGCCCATCAGCATAACTAGGCTCCCAGTTCTCCATGGCCTGTCCTGCCTTTCTGGATTTTACACTTTTTTCAGATGGCCCTTTTGACCGGGGGGAAGTGAGACTTCATTGTAGTGCAGATTTCCTTTGCAAGCTTGCTTGGTTGGCCAAAAAGGGCGTATGCGTTTTTTCCTGAATATATTCAGGAAAAAACGCATACGCCCTTTTTGGCCAAGTGCATCATTGTGGACGTTCTGCCTCTTTTCCTATGCTTTCAATGCAATTCCAGTCTACCTCCTGAAATCGGTTTCCTGCAATTCTGCCCCGCTTTCAAGTCCTCTTGGCAGCCTTACTTCAGTATATTTTTGGACGATAGCTGTCATTTATATCTCTGCAGTTTTGTGAATTACAGTGCCCCTGAGCTCCTTTCTTCAACTCGCTTTCTTGTGACCTGGCCGCAACACCGCAGGTTGGCTTCAGGCCCTAATCTGGTTCCGGCATGGCACGCTGAGCCTTTGGTTAATTCCTCTTCCTGGTGGGAAATGAGAGTTAAATTTGCCCGTCCAGACACCTCCAGCTAGTCTCTCATTGGTTCTCCCTATTCCTATTCATATTCCGCAGAAATTGCAAACTGGGCCAAACAGGAGGTTAAAGGCGCTGACTCTCCAAGTGGGGAGAGTGTTAGTAAAGCGTCTGGAATGTTGCACCCGAGTACCAGGGGAGTAAAACTGAGACACATATGAACACGTCTCCCGTTCACACGATTGATCATACTCTGGGTTCCACGTGCATGATTTAGCTGAAGGAAGAATACCTTAAACCTGGAGAGTTGAGACCCGTGGAATGGGTACCATGCAATATGACTTCAAAGGGTCTTCATTTGCTCACCGAACCTCTCCAATCCTATCACTGCTGCGTTTATGCCCCTGTACACACGCTTGATTCTCTTTTGGAGGCATAGCAATCCATAGGTTTTAAGATACTTACTAGTCAGGTACATTCTTAGGTGTTTAATATGCGGTGTTGAGTCCATTTCGTTGAGCAAGGAGTAGCTCTTGTCTATTCCATATTTGGCTTAAGGAACTTTATCTGTGCTCATTTCAATCTCTGGTTTTATGCAGCACCCCAACTCACCTTTCCCCTTAAGCAAGCATAAGTTGGTTTTCTAAATTTGAGACCCTGTTCTGTTTTGGAATTCAGTTCCTGTGTAGCCAAGTTTACATTCCGTGTATTAGTGATATCTTATGATGTTTCTTTTTCTGTGTGACTTATTTCAGTTAGAATCATCGTACCTGAATCCACTCATTATGCTGCTACGGGCCTGATGACATAGATTTCATTGCTGAGTGATACTGCATTGTACGTAAGTACCACAAGTTCTTTATCCATTTTTCACTTTCTGTGATATTGAACTTGTACGGTAAAAGAGGTTCTTGTAAACAGAGGTGTCCCAAACTTTGGGGTGGCTGTGTCTTTTTGATTTTAATTTCCCTAAGCTATAGGACCATAAGTGGAAGTGCCCTAGGCTCTGTTGCTTTGTTTTTTAGATGTTTCAGGAAACACCATACACTTCTCCGGAGTGTCTTTGGCAATTTACATCACGCCCATCAGCATAACAAGGCTCCCAGTTCTCCATGGCCTGTCCTGCCTTTCTGGATTTTACATTTTTTTCAGATGGCCCTTTTGACTGGGGGGAAGTGAGACTTCATTGTAGTGCAGATTTCCTTTGCAAGCTTGCTTGGTTGGCCAAAAAGGGCATATGCGTTTTTTCCTGAATATATTCAGGAAAAAACGCATACGCCCTTTTTGGCCAAGTGCATCATTGTGGACGTTCTGCCTCTTTGCCGATGCTTTCAATGCAATTCCAGTCTACCTCCTGAAATCGGTTTCCTGCAATTCTGCCCCGCTTTCAAGTCCTCTTGGCAGCCTTACTTCAGTATATTTTTGGACGATAGCTGTCATTTATAACTCTGCAGGTTTGTGAATTACAGTGCCCCTGAGCTCCTTTCTTCAACTCGCTTTCTTTTGAGCTGGCCGCAACACCGCAGGATGGCTTCAGGCCCTAATCTGGTTCCGGCACGGCACGCTGAGCCTTTGGTTAATTCCTCTTCTTGTTGGGAAATGAGAGTTAAATTTGCCCGTCCAGACACCTCCAGCTAGTCTCTCATTGGTTCTCCCTATTCCTGTTCATCTTCCGCAGAAATTGCAAACTGGGCCAAACGGGAGGTTAAAGGGACTGACTCTCCAAGTCGGGAGAGTGTTAGTAAAGTGTCTGGAATGTTGCCCCTGAGTACCAGGGTACGAAAACTGAGACATATTTGAACACGTCTCCCGATCACATGGTTGATCATACTCTAGGTTCCACATGCATGTTTTAGCTGAAGGAAGAATACCTTAAAACTGGGTAGTTGAAACCCGTGGAATGGGTACCATGAAATATGACTTCAAAGGGTCTTCATTTGCTCACCGAACCTCTCCAATCCTATCACTGCTGCATTTATGCCCCTGTACACACGCTTGATTCTCTTATGGAGACATAGCAATCCATAGGTTTTAAGATACTTACTAGTCAGTTACATTCTTAGGCGTTTAATTTGGGGTGTTGAGTCCATTTCGTTGAGCAAGGAGTAGCTCTTGTCTATTCCATATTTGGCTTAAGGAACTTTATCTGTGCTCATTTCAATCTCTGGTTTTATGCAGCACCCCAACTCACCTTTCCCCTTAAGCAAGCATAAGTTGGTTTTCTAAATTTGAGACACTGTTCTGTTTTGGAATTCAGTTCCTGTGTAGCCAAGTTTACATTCCGTGTATTAGTGATATCTTATGATGTTTCTTTTTCTGTGTGACTTATTTCAGTTAGAATCATCATACCTGAATCCACTCATTATGCTGCTACGGGCCTGATGACATAGATTTCATTGCTGAGTGATACTGCATTGTACGTAAGTACCACAAGTTCTTTATCCATTTTTCACTTTCTGTGATATTGAAGTTGTACGGTAAACGAGGTTCTTGTAAACAGAGGCGTCCCAAACTTTGGGGTGGCTGTGTCTTTTTGATTTTAATTTCCCTAAGCTATAGGACCATAAGTGGAAGTGCCCTAGGCTCTGTTGCTTTGTTTTTTAGATGTTTCAGGAAACACCATACACTTCTCCCGAGTGTCTGTTGGCAATTTCCATCCCGCCCATCAGCATAACAAGGCTCCCAGTTCTCCATGGCCTGTCCTGCCTTTCTGGATTTTACACTTTTTTCAGATGGCCCTTTTGACCGGGGGGAAGTGAGACTTCATGTAGTGCAGATTTCCTTTGCAAGCTTGCTTGGTTGGCCTAAAAGGGCGTATGCGTTTTTTCCTGAATATATTCAGGAAAAAACGCATACGCCCTTTTTGGCCAAGTGCATCATTGTGGACGTTCTGCCTCTTTTCCTATGCTTTCAATGCAATTCCAGTCTACCTCCTGAAATCGGTTTCCTGCAATTCTGCCCCGCTTTCAAGTCCTCTTGGGAGCCTTACTTCAGTATATTTTTGGACGATAGCTGTCATTTATAACTCTGCAGGTTTCTGAATTACAGTGCCCCTGAGCTCCTTTCTTCAACTCGCTTTCTTGTGAGCTGGACTCAACACCGCAGGATGGCTTCAGGCCCTAATCTGGTTCAGGAAGGCACGCTGGGCCTTTGGTTAATTCCTCTTCCTGGTGGGAAATGAGAGTTAAATTTGCCCGTCCAGACACCTCCAGCTAGTCTCTCATTGGTTCTCCCTATTCCTGTTCATCTTCCGCAGAAATTGCAAAGTGGGCCAAACAGGAGGTTAAAGGGACTGACTCTCCAAGTCGGGAGAGTGTTAGTAAAGCACCTGGAATGTTGCACCCGAGTACCAGGGTACGAAAACTGAGACATATTTGAACACGTCTCCCGATCACATGGTTGATCATACTCTAGGTTCCACATGCATGTTTTAGCTGAATGAAGAATAACTTAAACCTGGGTAGTTGAAACCCGTGGAATGGGTACCATGCAATATGACTTCAAAGGGTCTTCATTTGCTCATCGAACCTCTCCAATCCTATCACTGCTTCGTTTATGCCCCTGTACACATGCTTGATTCTCTTTTGGAGACATAGCAATCCATAGGTTTTAAGATACTTACAAGTCAGGTACATTCTTAGGCGTTTAATATGGGGTGTTGAGTCCATTTCGTTGAGCAAGGAGTAGCTTTTGTCTATTCCATATTTGGCTTAAGGAACTTTATCTGTGCTCATTTCAATCTCTGGTTTTATGCAGCACCCCAACTCACCTTTACCCTTAAGCAAGCATAAATTGGTTTTCTAAATTTGAGACACTGTTCTGTTCTGTAATTCAGTTCCTGTGTAGCCAAGTTTACATTCCGTGTATTACTGATATCTTATGATATTTCTTTTTCTGTGTGACTTATTTCAGTTAGAATCATCATACCTGAATCCACTCATTGTGCTGCTAAGGGCCTGATGAGATAGATTTCATTGCTGAGTCATATTGCTTTGTAAGTAAATACAACTTCTTTATCCATTTTTCATTTTCTGCGATGTTGAACTTGTACTGTAAACAAGGATATTGTAAACAGAGGCGTCCCAAATTTTGGGGTGGCTGTGTCTTTTTGATTTTAATTTCCCTAAGCTATAGGTCCATAAGTGGAAGTGCCCTAGGCTCTGTTGCTTTGTTTTTTAGATGTTTCAGGAAACACCATACACTTTCCCGAGTTTCTGTTGGCAATTTACATCCCGCCCATCAGCATAACTAGGCTCCCAGTTCTCCATGGCCTGTCCTGCCTTTCTGGATTTTACACTTTTTTCAGATGGCCCTTTTGACCGGGGGGAAGTGAGACTTCATTGTAGTGCAGATTTCCTTTGCAAGCTTGCTTGGTTGGCCAAAAAGGGCGTATACGTTTTTTCCTGAATATATTCAGGAAAAAACGCATACGCCCTTTTTGGCCAAGTGCATCATTGTGGACGTTCTGCCTCTTTTCCTATGCTTTCAATGCAATTCCAGTCTACCTCCTGAAATCGGTTTCCTGCAATTCTGCCCCGCTTTCAAGTCCTCTTGGCAGCCTTACTTCAGTATATTTTTGGACGATAGCTGTCATTTATATCTCTGCAGTTTTGTGAATTACAGTGCCCCTGAGCTCCTTTCTTCAACTCGCTTTCTTGTGACCTGGCCGCAACACCGCAGGTTGGCTTCAGGCCCTAATCTGGTTCCGGCATGGCACGCTGAGCCTTTGGTTAATTCCTCTTCCTGGTGGGAAATGAGAGTTAAATTTGCCCGTCCAGACACCTCCAGCTAGTCTCTCATTGGTTCTCCCTATTCCTGTTCATATTCCGCAGAAATTGCAAACTGGGCCAAACAGGAGGTTAAAGGCGCTGACTCTCCAAGTGGGGAGAGTGTTAGTAAAGCGTCTGGAATGTTGCACCCGAGTACCAGGGGAGTAAAACTGAGACACATATGAACACGTCTCCCGTTCACACGATTGATCATACTCTGGGTTCCACGTGCATGATTTAGCTGAAGGAAGAATACCTTAAACCTGGAGAGTTGAGACCCGTGGAATGGGTACCATGCAATATGACTTCAAAGGGTCTTCATTTGCTCACCGAACCTCTCCAATCCTATCACTGCTGCGTTTATGCCCCTGTACACACGCTTGATTCTCTTTTGGAGGCATAGCAATCCATAGGTTTTAAGATACTTACTAGTCAGGTACATTCTTAGGTGTTTAATATGCGGTGTTGAGTCCATTTCGTTGAGCAAGGAGTAGCTCTTGTCTATTCCATATTTGGCTTAAGGAACTTTATCTGTGCTCATTTCAATCTCTGGTTTTATGCAGCACCCCAACTCACCTTTCCCCTTAAGCAAGCATAAGTTGGTTTTCTAAATTTGAGACCCTGTTCTGTTTTGGAATTCAGTTCCTGTGTAGCCAAGTTTACATTCCGTGTATTAGTGATATCTTATGATGTTTCTTTTTCTGTGTGACTTATTTCAGTTAGAATCATCGTACCTGAATCCACTCATTATGCTGCTACGGGCCTGATGACATAGATTTCATTGCTGAGTGATACTGCATTGTACGTAAGTACCACAAGTTCTTTATCCATTTTTCACTTTCTGTGATATTGAACTTGTACGGTAAAAGAGGTTCTTGTAAACAGAGGTGTCCCAAACTTTGGGGTGGCTGTGTCTTTTTGATTTTAATTTCCCTAAGCTATAGGACCATAAGTGGAAGTGCCCTAGGCTCTGTTGCTTTGTTTTTTAGATGTTTCAGGAAACACCATACACTTCTCCCGAGTGGCTGTTGGCAATTTACATCCCGCCCATCAGCATAACAAGGCTCCCAGTTCTCCATGGCCTGTCCTGCCTTTCTGGATTTTACACTTTTTTCAGATGGCCCTTTTGACCGGGGGGAAGTGAGACTTCATTGTAGTGCAGATTTCCTTTGCAAGTTTGCTTGGTTGGCCAAAAAGGGCGTATGCGTTTTTTCCTGAATATATTCAGGAAAAAACGCATACGCCCTTTTTGGCCAAGTGCATCATTGTGGACGTTCTGCCTCTTTTCCTATGCTTTCAATGCAATTCCAGTCTACCTCCTGAAATCGGTTTCCTGCAATTCTGCCCCGCTTTCAAGTCCTCTTGGCAGCCTTACTTCAGTATATTTTTGGACAATAGCTGTCATTTATAACTCTGCAGGTTTGTGAATTACAGTGCCCCTGAGCTCCTTTCTTCAACTCGCTTTCTTGTGAGCTGGCCGCAACACCGCAGGATGGCTTCAGGCCCTAATCTGGTTCCGGCATGGCACGCTGAGCCTTTGGTTAATTCCTCTTCCTGGTGGGAAATGAGAGTTAAATTTGCCCGTCCAGACACCTCCAGCTAGTCTCTCATTGGTTCTCGCTATTCCTGTTCATCTTCCGCAGAAATTGCAAACTGGGCCAAACAGGAGGTTAAAGGCGCTGACTCTCCAAGTGGGGAGAGTGTTAGTAAAGCGTCTGGAATGTTGCACCTGAGTACCAGGGGAGGAAAACTGAGACATATTTGAAAACGTCTCCCGTTCACACGGTTGATCATACTCTGGGTTCCACATGCATGTTTTAGCTGAAGGAAGAATACCTTAAACCTGGGTAGTTGAAACCCGTGGAATGGGTACCATGCAATATGACTTCAAAGGGTCTTCATTTGCTCACCGAACCTCTCCAATCCTATCACTGCTGCGTTTATGCCCCTGTACACACGCTTGATTCTCTTTCGGAGACATAGCAATCCATAGGTTTGAAGATACTTACTAGTCAGGTACATACTTAGGCGTTTAATATGCGGTGTTGAGTCCATTTCGTTGAGCAAGGAGTAGCTCTTGTCTATTCCATATTTGGCTTAAGGAACTTTATCTGTGCTCATTTCAATCTCTGGTTTTATGCAGCACCCCAACTCACCTTTCCCCTTAAGCAAGCATAAGTTGGTTTTCTAAATTTGAGACCTTGTTCTGTTTTGGAATTTAGTTCCTGTGTAGCCAAGTTTACATTCCGTGTATTAGTGATATCTTATGATGTTTCTTTTTCTGTGTGACTTATTTCAGTTAGAATCATCGTACCTGAATCCACTCATTATGCTGCTACGGGCCTGATGACATAGATTTCATTGCTGAGTGATACTGCATTGTAAATAAGTACCACAATTCTTTATCCATTTTTCACTTTCTGTGATATTGAACTTGTATGGTAAATGAGGTTCTTGTAAACAGAGGCGTCCCAAACTTTGGGTGGCTGTGTCTTTTTGATTTTAATTTCCCTAACTATAGGACCATAAGTGGAAGTGCCCTAGGCTCTGTTGCTTTGTTTTTTAGATGTTTCACGAAACACCATACACTTCTCCCGAGTGTCTGTTGGCAATTTACATCCCGCCCATCAGCATAACAAGGCTCCCAGTTCTCCATGGCCTGTCCTGCCTTTCTGGATTTTACACTTTTTTCAGATGGCCCTTTTGACCTGGGGGAAGTGAGACTTCATTGTAGTGCAGATTTCCTTTGCAAGCTTGCTTGGTTGGCCAAAAAGGGCGTATGCGTTTTTTCCTGAATATATTCAGGAAAAAACGCATACGCCCTTTTTGGCCAAGTGCATCATTGTGGACGTTCTGCCTCTTTTCCTATGCTTTCAATGCAATTCCAGTCTACCTCCTGAAATCGGTTTCCTGCAATTCTGCCCCGCTTTCAAGTCCTCTTGGCAGCCTTACTTCAGTATATTTTTGGACGATAGCTGTCATTTATAACTCAGCAGGTTCGTGAATTGCAGTGCCCCTGAGCTCCTTTCTTCAACTCGCTTTCTTTTGAGCTGGCCGCAACAACGCAGGATGGCTTCAGGCCCTAATCTGGTTCAGGCATGGCACGTTGAGCCTTTGGTTATTTCCTCTTCCTGGTGGGAAATGAGAGTTAAATTTGCCCGTCCAGACACCTCCAGCTAGTCTCTCATTGGTTCTCCCTATTCCTGTTCATCTTCCGCAGAAATTGCAAACTGGGCCAAACAGGAGGTTAAAGGCGCTGACTCTCCAAGTCGGGGGAGTGTTAGTAAAGCGTCTGGAATGTTGCACCCGAGTACCGGGGAGGAAAACTGAGACATATTTGAACACGTCTCCTGTTCACACGGTTGATCATACTCTGGGTTCCACATGCATGTTTTAGCTGAAGGAAGAATACCTTAAACCTGGAGAGTTGAGACCCGTGGAATGGGTACCATGCAATATGACTTCAAAGGGTCTTCATTTGCTCACCGAACCTCTCCAATCCTATCACTGCTGCGTTTATGCCCCTGTACACACGCTTGATTCTCTTTCGGAGACATAGCAATCCATAGGTTTGAAGATACTTTCTAGTCAGGTACATACTTAGGCATTTAATATGCGGTGTTGAGTCCATTTCGTTGAGCAAGGAGTAGCTCTTGTCTATTCCATATTTGGCTTAAGGAACTTTATCTGTGCTCATTTCAATCTCTGGTTTTATGCAGCACCCCAACTCACCTTTCCCCTTAAGCAAGCATAAGTTGGTTTTCTAAATTTGAGACCTTGTTCTGTTTTGGAATTCAGTTCCTGTGTAGCCAAGTTTACATTCCGTGTATTAGTGATATCTTATGATGTTTCTTTTTCTGTGTGACTTATTTCAGTTAGAATCATCGTACCTGAATCCACTCATTATGCTGCTACGGGCCTGATGACATAGATTTCATTGCTGAGTGATACTGCATTGTACATAAGTACCACAAGTTCTTTATACATTTTTCACTTTCTGTGATATTGAACTTGTATGGTAAACGAGGTTCTTGTAAACAGAGGCGTCCCAAACTTTGGGGTGGCTGTGTCTTTTTGATTTTAATTTCCCTAAACTATAGGACCATAAGTGTAAGTGCCCTAGGCTCTGTTGCTTTGTTTTTTAGATGTTTCAGGAAACACCATACACTTCTCCCGAGTGGCTGTTGGCAATTTACATCCCGCCCATCAGCATAACAAGGCTCCCAGTTCTCCATGGCCTGTCCTGCCTTTCTGGATTTTACACTTTTTTCAGATGGCCCTTTTGACCGGGGGGAAGTGAGACTTCATTGTAGTGCAGATTTCCTTTGCAAGTTTGCTTGGTTGGCCAAAAAGGGCGTATGCGTTTTTTCCTGAATATATTCAGGAAAAAACGCATACGCCCTTTTTGGCCAAGTGCATCATTGTGGACGTTCTGCCTCTTTTCCTATGCTTTCAATGCAATTCCAGTCTACCTCCTGAAATCGGTTTCCTGCAATTCTGCCCCGCTTTCAAGTCCTCTTGGCAGCCTTACTTCAGTATATTTTTGGACAATAGCTGTCATTTATAACTCTGCAGGTTTGTGAATTACAGTGCCCCTGAGCTCCTTTCTTCAACTCGCTTTCTTGTGAGCTGGCCGCAACACCGCAGGATGGCTTCAGGCCCTAATCTGGTTCCGGCATGGCACGCTGAGCCTTTGGTTAATTCCTCTTCCTGGTGGGAAATGAGAGTTAAATTTGCCCGTCCAGACACCTCCAGCTAGTCTCTCATTGGTTCTCGCTATTCCTGTTCATCTTCCGCAGAAATTGCAAACTGGGCCAAACAGGAGGTTAAAGGCGCTGACTCTCCAAGTGGGGAGAGTGTTAGTAAAGCGTCTGGAATGTTGCACCTGAGTACCAGGGGAGGAAAACTGAGACATATTTGAAAACGTCTCCCGTTCACACGGTTGATCATACTCTGGGTTCCACATGCATGTTTTAGCTGAAGGAAGAATACCTTAAACCTGGGTAGTTGAAACCCGTGGAATGGGTACCATGCAATATGACTTCAAAGGGTCTTCATTTGCTCACCGAACCTCTCCAATCCTATCACTGCTGCGTTTATGCCCCTGTACACACGCTTGATTCTCTTTCGGAGACATAGCAATCCATAGGTTTGAAGATACTTACTAGTCAGGTACATACTTAGGCGTTTAATATGCGGTGTTGAGTCCATTTCGTTGAGCAAGGAGTAGCTCTTGTCTATTCCATATTTGGCTTAAGGAACTTTATCTGTGCTCATTTCAATCTCTGGTTTTATGCAGCACCCCAACTCACCTTTCCCCTTAAGCAAGCATAAGTTGGTTTTCTAAATTTGAGACCTTGTTCTGTTTTGGAATTTAGTTCCTGTGTAGCCAAGTTTACATTCCGTGTATTAGTGATATCTTATGATGTTTCTTTTTCTGTGTGACTTATTTCAGTTAGAATCATCGTACCTGAATCCACTCATTATGCTGCTACGGGCCTGATGACATAGATTTCATTGCTGAGTGATACTGCATTGTAAATAAGTACCACAATTCTTTATCCATTTTTCACTTTCTGTGATATTGAACTTGTATGGTAAATGAGGTTCTTGTAAACAGAGGCGTCCCAAACTTTGGGTGGCTGTGTCTTTTTGATTTTAATTTCCCTAAGCTATAGGACCATAAGTGGAAGTGCCCTAGGCTCTGTTGCTTTGTTTTTTAGATGTTTCACGAAACACCATACACTTCTCCCGAGTGTCTGTTGGCAATTTACATCCCGCCCATCAGCATAACAAGGCTCCCAGTTCTCCATGGCCTGTCCTGCCTTTCTGGATTTTACACTTTTTTCAGATGGCCCTTTTGACCTGGGGGAAGTGAGACTTCATTGTAGTGCAGATTTCCTTTGCAAGCTTGCTTGGTTGGCCAAAAAGGGCGTATGCGTTTTTTCCTGAATATATTCAGGAAAAAACGCATACGCCCTTTTTGGCCAAGTGCATCATTGTGGACGTTCTGCCTCTTTTCCTATGCTTTCAATGCAATTCCAGTCTACCTCCTGAAATCGGTTTCCTGCAATTCTGCCCCGCTTTCAAGTCCTCTTGGCAGCCTTACTTCAGTATATTTTTGGACGATAGCTGTCATTTATAACTCAGCAGGTTCGTGAATTGCAGTGCCCCTGAGCTCCTTTCTTCAACTCGCTTTCTTTTGAGCTGGCCGCAACAACGCAGGATGGCTTCAGGCCCTAATCTGGTTCAGGCATGGCACGCTGAGCCTTTGGTTATTTCCTCTTCCTGGTGGGAAATGAGAGTTAAATTTGCCCGTCCAGACACCTCCAGCTAGTCTCTCATTGGTTCTCCCTATTCCTGTTCATCTTCCACAGAAATTGCAAACTGGGCCAAACAGGAGGTTAAAGGCGCTGACTCTCCAAGTCGGGGGAGTGTTAGTAAAGCGTCTGGAATGTTGCACCCGAGTACCGGGGAGGAAAACTGAGACATATTTGAACACGTCTCCTGTTCACACGGTTGATCATACTCTGGGTTCCACATGCATGTTTTAGCTGAAGGAAGAATACCTTAAACCTGGAGAGTTGAGACCCGTGGAATGGGTACCATGCAATATGACTTCAAAGGGTCTTCATTTGCTCACCGAACCTCTCCAATCCTATCACTGCTGCATTTATGCCCCTGTACACACGCTTGATTCTCTTATGGAGACATAGCAATCCATAGGTTTTAAGATACTTACTAGTCAGGTACATTCTTAGGCGTTTAATTTGGGGTGTTGAGTCCATTTCGTTGAGCAAGGAGTAGCTCTTGTCTATTCCATATTTGGCTTAAGGAACTTTATCTGTGCTCATTTCAATCTCTGGTTTTATGCAGCACCCCAACTCACCTTTCCCCTTAAGCAAGCATAAGTTGGTTTTCTAAATTTGAGACACTGTTCTGTTTTGGAATTCAGTTCCTGTGTAGCCAAGTTTACATTCCGTGTATTAGTGATATCTTATGATGTTTCTTTTTCTGTGTGACTTATTTCAGTTAGAATCATCATACCTGAATCCACTCATTATGCTGCTACGGGCCTGATGACATAGATTTCATTGCTGAGTGATACTGCATTGTACGTAAGTACCACAAGTTCTTTATCCATTTTTCACTTTCTGTGATATTGAACTTGTACGGTAAACGAGGTTCTTGTAAACAGAGGCGTCCCAAACTTTGGGGTGGCTGTGTCTTTTTGATTTTAATTTCCCTAAGCTATAGGACCATAAGTGGAAGTGCCCTAGGCTTTGTTGCTTTGTTTCTTAGTTCCTTCAGGAAACACCATACACTTCTCCCGAGTGTCTGTTGGCAATTTACATCCCGCCCATGAGCATAACAAGGCTCCCAGTTCTCCATGGCCTGTCCTGCGTTTCTGGATTTTACACTTTTTTCAGATGGCCCTTTTGACCGGGGGGAAGTGAGACTTCATTGTAGTGCAGATTTCCATTGCAAGTTTGCTTGGTTGGCCAAAAAGTGCGTATGCGTTTTTTCCTGAATATATTCAGGAAAAAACGCATACGCCCTTTTTGGCCAAGTGCATCATTGTGGACGTTCTGCCTCTTTTCCTATGCTTTCAATGCAATTCCAGTCTACCTCCTGAAATCGGTTTCCTGCAATTCTGCCCCGCTTTCAAGTCCTCTTGGCAGCCTTACTTCAGTATATTTTTGGACGATAGCTGTCATTTATAACTCTGCAGGTTTGTGAATTACAGTGCCCCTGAGCTCCTTTCTTCAACTCGCTTTCTTTTGAGCTGGCCGCAACACCGCAAGATGGCTTCAGGCCCTAATCTGTTTCGGGCACGGCATGCTGAGCCTTTGGTTAATTCCTCTTCCTGGTGGGAAATGAGAGTTAAATTTGCCCGTCCAGACACCTCCAGCTAGTCTCTCATTGGTTCTCACTATTCCTGTTCATCTTCCGCAGAAATTGCAAACTGGGCCAAACAGGATGTTAAAGGGACTGACTCTCCAAGTTGGGAGAGTGTTAGTAAAGCGTCTGGAATGTTGCACCCGAGTACCAGGGTACGAAAACTGAGACATATTTGAACACGTATCCCGATCACATGGTTGATCATACTCTAGGTTCCACATGCATGTTTTAGCTGAAGGAAGAATACCTTAAACCTGGGTAGTTGAAACCCGTGGAATGGGTACCATGCAATATGACTTCAAAGGGTCTTCATTTGCTCACCGAACCTCTCCAATCCTATCACTGCTGCGTTTATGCCCCTGTACACACGCTTGATTCTCTTTCGGAGACATAGCAATCCATAGGTTTGAAGATACTTACTAGTCAGGTACATACTTAGGCGTTTACTATGCGGTGTTGAGTCCATTTCGTTGAGCAAGGAGTAGCTCTTGTCTATTCCATATTTGGCTTAAGGAACTTTATCTGTGCTCATTTCAATCTCTGGTTTTATGCAGCACCCCAACTCACCTTTCCCCTTAAGGAAGCATAAGTTGGTTTTCTAAATTTGAGACCTTGTTCTGTTTTGGAATTCAGTTCCTGTGTAGCCAAGTTTACATTCCGTGTATTAGTGATATCTTATGATGTTTCTTTTTCTGTGTGACTTATTTCAGTTAGAATCATCGTACCTGAATCCACTCATTATGCTGCTACGGGCCTGATGACATAGATTTCATTGCTGAGTGATACTGCATTGTAAATAAGTACCACAATTCTTTATCCATTTTTCACTTTCTGTGATATTGAACTTGTATGGTAAATGAGGTTCTTGTAAACAGAGGCGGCCCAAACATTGGGGTGGCTGTGTCTTTTTGATTTTAATTTCCCTAAGCTATAGGACCATAAGTGGAAGTGCCCTAGGCTCTGTTGCTTTGTTTTTTAGATGTTTCAGGAAACACCATACACTTCTCCCGAGTGTCTGTTGGCAATTTACATCCCGCCCATCAGCATAACAAGGCTCCCAGTTCTCCATGGCCTGTCCTGCCTTTCTGGATTTTACACTTTTTTCAGATGGCCCTTTTGACCTGGGGGAAGTGAGACTTCATTGTAGTGCAGATTTCCTTTGCAAGCTTGCTTGGTTGGCCAAAAAGGGCGTATGCGTTTTTTCCTGAATATATTCAGGAAAAAACGCATACGCCCTTTTTGGCCAAGTGCATCATTGTGGACGTTCTGCCTCTTTTCCTATGCTTTCAATGCAATTCCAGTCTACCTCCTGAAATCGGTTTCCTGCAATTCTGCCCCGCTTTCAAGTCCTCTTGGCAGCCTTACTTCAGTATATTTTTGAACGATAGCTGTCATTTATAACTCAGCAGGTTCGTGAATTGCAGTGCCCCTGAGCTCCTTTCTTCAACTCGCTTTCTTTTGAGCTGGCCGCAACACCGCAGGATGGCTTCAGGCCCTAATCTGGTTCCGGCATGGCACGCTGAGCCTTTGATTAGTTCCTCTTCCAGATGGGAAATGAGAGTTAAATTTGCCCGTCCAGACACCTCCAGCTAGTCTCTCATTGGTTCTCCCTATTCCTGTTCATCTTCCGCAGAAATTGCAAACTGGGCCAAACAGGAGGTTAAAGGCGCTGACTCTCCAAGTCGGGGGAGTGTTAGTAAAGCGTCTGGAATGTTGCACCCGAGTACCGGGGAGGAAAACTGAGACATATTTGAACACGTCTCCTGTTCACACGGTTGATCATACTCTGGGTTCCACATGCATGTTTTAGCTGAAGGAAGAATACCTTAAACCTGGAGAGTTGAGACCCGTGGAATGGGTACCATGCAATATGACTTCAAAGGGTCTTCATTTGCTCACCGAACCTCTCCAATCCTATCACTGCTGCGTTTATGCCCCTGTACACACGCTTGATTCTCTTTCGGAGACATAGCAATCCATAGGTTTGAAGATACTTTCTAGTCAGGTACATACTTAGGCGTTTAATATGCGGTGTTGAGTCCATTTCGTTGAGCAAGGAGTAGCTCTTGTCTATTCCATATTTGGCTTAAGGAACTTTATCTGTGCTCATTTCAATCTCTGGTTTTATGCAGCACCCCAACTCACCTTTCCCCTTAAGCAAGCATAAGTTGGTTTTCTAAATTTGAGACCTTGTTCTGTTTTGGAATTCAGTTCCTGTGTAGCCAAGTTTACATTCCGTGTATTAGTGATATCTTATGATGTTTCTTTTTCTGTGTGACTTATTTCAGTTAGAATCATCGTACCTGAATCCACTCATTATGCTGCTACGGGCCTGATGACATAGATTTCATTGCTGAGTGATACTGCATTGTACATAAGTACCACAAGTTCTTTATACATTTTTCACTTTCTGTGATATTGAACTTGTATGGTAAACGAGGTTCTTGTAAACAGAGGCGTCCCAAACTTTGGGGTGGCTGTGTCTTTTTGATTTTAATTTCCCTAAACTATAGGACCATAAGTGTAAGTGCCCTAGGCTCTGTTGCTTTGTTTTTTAGATGTTTCAGGAAACACCATACACTTCTCCCGAGTGGCTGTTGGCAATTTACATCCCGCCCATCAGCATAACAAGGCTCCCAGTTCTCCATGGCCTGTCCTGCCTTTCTGGATTTTACACTTTTTTCAGATGGCCCTTTTGACCGGGGGGAAGTGAGACTTCATTGTAGTGCAGATTTCCTTTGCAAGTTTGCTTGGTTGGCCAAAAAGGGCGTATGCGTTTTTTCCTGAATATATTCAGGAAAAAACGCATACGCCCTTTTTGGCCAAGTGCATCATTGTGGACGTTCTGCCTCTTTTCCTATGCTTTCAATGCAATTCCAGTCTACCTCCTGAAATCGGTTTCCTGCAATTCTGCCCCGCTTTCAAGTCCTCTTGGCAGCCTTACTTCAGTATATTTTTGGACAATAGCTGTCATTTATAACTCTGCAGGTTTGTGAATTACAGTGCCCCTGAGCTCCTTTCTTCAACTCGCTTTCTTGTGAGCTGGCCGCAACACCGCAGGATGGCTTCAGGCCCTAATCTGGTTCCGGCATGGCACGCTGAGCCTTTGGTTAATTCCTCTTCCTGGTGGGAAATGAGAGTTAAATTTGCCCGTCCAGACACCTCCAGCTAGTCTCTCATTGGTTCTCGCTATTCCTGTTCATCTTCCGCAGAAATTGCAAACTGGGCCAAACAGGAGGTTAAAGGCGCTGACTCTCCAAGTGGGGAGAGTGTTAGTAAAGCGTCTGGAATGTTGCACCTGAGTACCAGGGGAGGAAAACTGAGACATATTTGAAAACGTCTCCCGTTCACACGGTTGATCATACTCTGGGTTCCACATGCATGTTTTAGCTGAAGGAAGAATACCTTAAACCTGGGTAGTTGAAACCCGTGGAATGGGTACCATGCAATATGACTTCAAAGGGTCTTCATTTGCTCACCGAACCTCTCCAATCCTATCACTGCTGCGTTTATGCCCCTGTACACACGCTTGATTCTCTTTCGGAGACATAGCAATCCATAGGTTTGAAGATACTTACTAGTCAGGTACATACTTAGGCGTTTAATATGCGGTGTTGAGTCCATTTCTTTGAGCAAGGAGTAGCTCTTGTCTATTCCATATTTGGCTTAAGGAACTTTATCTGTGCTCATTTCAATCTCTGGTTTTATGCAGCACCCCAACTCACCTTTCCCCTTAAGCAAGCATAAGTTGGTTTTCTAAATTTGAGACCTTGTTCTGTTTTGGAATTTAGTTCCTGTGTAGCCAAGTTTACATTCCGTGTATTAGTGATATCTTATGATGTTTCTTTTTCTGTGTGACTTATTTCAGTTAGAATCATCGTACCTGAATCCACTCATTATGCTGCTACGGGCCTGATGACATAGATTTCATTGCTGAGTGATACTGCATTGTAAATAAGTACCACAATTCTTTATCCATTTTTCACTTTCTGTGATATTGAACTTGTATGGTAAATGAGGTTCTTGTAAACAGAGGCGTCCCAAACTTTGGGTGGCTGTGTCTTTTTGATTTTAATTTCCCTAAGCTATAGGACCATAAGTGGAAGTGCCCTAGGCTCTGTTGCTTTGTTTTTTAGATGTTTCACGAAACACCATACACTTCTCCCGAGTGTCTGTTGGCAATTTACATCCCGCCCATCAGCATAACAAGGCTCCCAGTTCTCCATGGCCTGTCCTGCCTTTCTGGATTTTACACTTTTTTCAGATGGCCCTTTTGACCTGGGGGAAGTGAGACTTCATTGTAGTACAGATTTCCTTTGCAAGCTTGCTTGGTTGGCCAAAAAGGGCGTATGCGTTTTTTCCTGAATATATTCAGGAAAAAACGCATACGCCCTTTTTGGCCAAGTGCATCATTGTGGACGTTCTGCCTCTTTTCCTATGCTTTCAATGCAATTCCAGTCTACCTCCTGAAATCGGTTTCCTGCAATTCTGCCCCGCTTTCAAGTCCTCTTGGCAGCCTTACTTCAGTATATTTTTGGACGATAGCTGTCATTTATAACTCAGCAGGTTCGTGAATTGCAGTGCCCCTGAGCTCCTTTCTTCAACTCGCTTTCTTTTGAGCTGGCCGCAACAACGCAGGATGGCTTCAGGCTCTAATCTGGTTCAGGCATGGCACGCTGAGCCTTTGGTTATTTCCTCTTCCTGGTGGGAAATGAGAGTTAAATTTGCCCGTCCAGACACCTCCAGCTAGTCTCTCATTGGTTCTCCCTATTCCTGTTCATCTTCCACAGAAATTGCAAACTGGGCCAAACAGGAGGTTAAAGGCGCTGACTCTCCAAGTCGGGGGAGTGTTAGTAAAGCGTCTGGAATGTTGCACCCGAGTACCGGGGAGGAAAACTGAGACATATTTGAACACGTCTCCTGTTCACACGGTTGATCATACTCTGGGTTCCACATGCATGATTTAGCTGAAGGAAGAATACCTTAAACCTGGAGAGTTGAGACCCGTGGAATGGGTACCATGCAATATGACTTCAAAGGGTCTTCATTTGCTCACCGAACCTCTCCAATCCTATCACTGCTGCATTTATGCCCCTGTACACACGCTTGATTCTCTTATGGAGACATAGCAATCCATAGGTTTTAAGATACTTACTAGTCAGGTACATTCTTAGGCGTTTAATTTGGGGTGTTGAGTCCATTTCGTTGAGCAAGGAGTAGCTCTTGTCTATTCCATATTTGGCTTAAGGAACTTTATCTGTGCTCATTTCAATCTCTGGTTTTATGCAGCACCCCAACTCACCTTTCCCCTTAAGCAAGCATAAGTTGGTTTTCTAAATTTGAGACACTGTTCTGTTTTGGAATTCAGTTCCTGTGTAGCCAAGTTTACATTCCGTGTATTAGTGATATCTTATGATGTTTCTTTTTCTGTGTGACTTATTTCAGTTAGAATCATCATACCTGAATCCACTCATTATGCTGCTACGGGCCTGATGACATAGATTTCATTGCTGAGTGATACTGCATTGTACGTAAGTACCACAAGTTCTTTATCCATTTTTCACTTTCTGTGATATTGAACTTGTACGGTAAACGAGGTTCTTGTAAACAGAGGCGTCCCAAACTTTGGGGTGGCTGTGTCTTTTTGATTTTAATTTCCCTAAGCTATAGGACCATAAGTGGAAGTGCCCTAGGCTTTGTTGCTTTGTTTCTTAGTTCCTTCAGGAAACACCATACACTTCTCCCGAGTGTCTGTTGGCAATTTACATCCCGCCCATGAGCATAACAAGGCTCCCAGTTCTCCATGGCCTGTCCTGCGTTTCTGGATTTTACACTTTTTTCAGATGGCCCTTTTGACCGGGGGGAAGTGAGACTTCATTGTAGTGCAGATTTCCATTGCAAGTTTGCTTGGTTGGCCAAAAAGTGCGTATGCGTTTTTTCCTGAATATATTCAGGAAAAAACGCATACGCCCTTTTTGGCCAAGTGCATCATTGTGGACGTTCTGCCTCTTTGCCGATGCTTTCAATGCAATTCCAGTCTACCTCCTGAAATCGGTTTCCTGCAATTCTGCCCCGCTTTCAAGTCCTCTTGGCAGCCTTACTTCAGTATATTTTTGGACGATAGCTGTCATTTATAACTCTGCAGGTTTGTGAATTACAGTGCCCCTGAGCTCCTTTCTTCAACTCGCTTTCTTTTGAGCTGGCCGCAACACCGCAAGATGGCTTCAGGCCCTAATCTGTTTCGGGCACGGCACGCTGAGCCTTTGGTTAATTCCTCTTCCTGTTGGGAAATGAGAGTTAAATTTGCCCGTCCAGACACCTCCAGCTAGTCTCTCATTGGTTCTCCCTATTCCTGTTCATCTTCCGCAGAAATTGCAAACTGGGCCAAACAGGATGTTAAAGGGACTGACTCTCCAAGTTGGGAGAGTGTTAGTAAAGCGTCTGGAATGTTGCACCCGAGTACCAGGGTACGAAAACTGAGACATATTTGAACACGTATCCCGATCACATGGTTGATCATACTCTAGGTTCCACATGCATGTTTTAGCTGAAGGAAGAATACCTTAAACCTGGGTAGTTGAAACCCGTGGAATGGGTACCATGCAATATGACTTCAAAGGGTCTTCATTTGCTCACCGAACCTCTCCAATCCTATCACTGCTGCGTTTATGCCCCTGTACACACGCTTGATTCTCTTTCGGAGACATAGCAATCCATAGGTTTGAAGATACTTACTAGTCAGGTACATACTTAGGCGTTTAATATGCGGTGTTGAGTCCATTTCGTTGAGCAAGGAGTAGCTCTTGTCTATTCCATATTTGGCTTAAGGAACTTTATCTGTGCTCATTTCAATCTCTGGTTTTATGCAGCACCCCAACTCACCTTTCCCCTTAAGGAAGCATAAGTTGGTTTTCTAAATTTGAGACCTTGTTCTGTTTTGGAATTCAGTTCCTGTGTAGCCAAGTTTACATTCCGTGTATTAGTGATATCTTATGATGTTTCTTTTTCTGTGTGACTTATTTCAGTTAGAATCATCGTACCTGAATCCACTCATTATGCTGCTACGGGCCTGATGACATAGATTTCATTGCTGAGTGATACTGCATTGTAAATAAGTACCACAATTCTTTATCCATTTTTCACTTTCTGTGATATTGAACTTGTATGGTAAATGAGGTTCTTGTAAACAGAGGTGGCCCAAACATTGGGGTGGCTGTGTCTTTTTGATTTTAATTTCCCTAAGCTATAGGACCATAAGTGGAAGTGCCCTAGGCTCTGTTGCTTTGTTTTTTAGATGTTTCAGGAAACACCATACACTTCTCCCGAGTGTCTGTTGGCAATTTACATCCCGCCCATCAGCATAACAAGGCTCCCAGTTCTCCATGGCCTGTCCTGCCTTTCTGGATTTTACACTTTTTTCAGATGGCCCTTTTGACCTGGGGGAAGTGAGACTTCATGTAGTGCAGATTTCCTTTGCAAGCTTGCTTGTTTGGCCTAAAAGGGCGTATGCGTTTTTTCCTGAATATATTCAGGAAAAAACGCATACGCCCTTTTTGGCCAAGTGCATCATTGTGGACGTTCTGCCTCTTTTCCTATGCTTTCAATGCAATTCCAGTCTACCTCCTGAAATCGGTTTCCTGCAATTCGGCCCCGCTTTCAAGTCCTCTTGGCAGCCTTACTTCAGTATATTTTTGGACGATAGCTGTCATTTATAACTCAGCAGGTTCGTGAATTGCAGTGCCCCTGAGCTCCTTTCTTCAACTCGCTTTCTTTTGAGCTGGCCGCAACAACGCAGGATGGCTTCAGGCCCTAATCTGGTTCCGGCACGGCACGCTGAGCCTTTGGTTAATTCCTCTTCCTGGTGGAAATGAGAGTTAAATTTGCCCGTCCAGACACCTCCAGCTAGTCTCTCATTGGTTCTCACTATTCCTGTTCATCTTCCGCAGAAATTGCAAACTGAGCCATACAGGAGGTTAAAGGGACTGACTCTCCATGTCGGGAGAGTGTTAGTAAAGCGTCTGGAATGTTGCACCCGAGTACCAGGGTACGAAAACTGAGACATATTTGAACACGTCTGCCGTTCACACGGTTGATCATACTCTGGGTTCCACGTGCATGATTTAGCTGAAGGAAGAATACCTTAAACCTGGAGAGTTGAGACCCGTGGAATGGGTAGCATGCAATATGACTTCAAAGGGTCTTCATTTGCTCACCGAACCTCTCCAATCCTATCACTGCTGCGTTTATGCCCCTGTACACACGCTTGATTCTCTTTTGGAGACATAGCAATCCATAGGTTTTAAGATACTTACTAGTCAGGTACATTCTTAGGCGTTTAATATGGGGTGTTGAGTCCATTTCGTTGAGCAAGGAGTAGCTCTTGTCTATTCCATATTTGGCTTAAGGAACTTTATCTGTGCTCATTTCAATCTCTGGTTTTATGCAGCACCCCAACTCACCTTTCCCCTTAAGCAAGCATAAGATGGTTTTCTAAATTTGAGACCCTGTTCTGTTCTGTAATTCAGTTCCTGTGTAGCCAAGTTTACATTCCGTGTATTACTGATATCTTATGATGTTTCTTTTTCTGTGTGACTTATTTCAGTTAGAATCATCGTACCTGAATCCACTCATTATGCTGCTACGGGCCTGATGACATAGATTTCATTGCTGAGTGATACTGCATTGTACATAAGTACCACAAGTTCTTTATACATTTTTCACTTTCTGTGATATTGAACTTGTATGGTAAACGAGGTTCTTGTAAACAGAGGCGTCCCAAACTTTGGGGTGGCTGTGTCTTTTTGATTTTAATTTCCCTAAACTATAGGACCATAAGTGGAAGTGCCCTAGGCTCTGTTGCTTTGTTTTTTAGATGTTTCAGGAAACACCATACACTTCTCCCGAGTGGCTGTTGGCAATTTACATCCCGCCCATCAGCATAACAAGGCTCCCAGTTCTCCATGGCCTGTCCTGCCTTTCTGGATTTTACACTTTTTTCAGATGGCCCTTTTGACCGGGGGGAAGTGAGACTTCATTGTAGTGCAGATTTCCTTTGCAAGCTTGCTTGGTTGGCCAAAAAGGGCGTATGCGTTTTTTCCTGAATATATTCAGGAAAAAACGCATACGCCCTTTTTGGCCAAGTGCATCATTGTGGACGTTCTGCCTCTTTTCCTATGCTTTCAATGCAATTCCAGTCTACCT
The DNA here is from genome assembly GCF_964374135.1 of Grampus griseus. Classification (NCBI taxonomy): domain Eukaryota; kingdom Metazoa; phylum Chordata; class Mammalia; order Artiodactyla; family Delphinidae; genus Grampus; species Grampus griseus. The sequence continues at coordinate 58,535 of NW_028132926.1, read as the reverse complement.
CCTGAAATCGGTTTCCTGCAATTCTGCCCCGCTTTCAAGTCCTCTTGGCAGCCTTACTTCAGTATATTTTTGGACAATAGCTGTCATTTATAACTCTGCAGGTTTGTGAATTACAGTGCCCCTGAGCTCCTTTCTTCAACTCGCTTTCTTGTGAGCTGGCCGCAACACCGCAGTATGGCTTCAGGCCCTAATCTGGTTCCGGCATGGCACGCTGAGCCTTTGGTTAATTCCTCTTCCTGGTGGGAAATGAGAGTTAAATTTGCCCGTCCAGACACCTCCAGCTAGTCTCTCATTGGTTCTCGCTATTCCTGTTCATCTTCCGCAGAAATTGCAAACTGGGCCAAACAGGATGTTAAAGGGACTGACTCTCCAAGTTGGGAGAGTGTTAGTAAAGCGTCTGGAATGTTGCACCCGAGTACCAGGGTACGAAAACTGAGACATATTTGAAAACGTCTCCCGTTCACACGGTTGATCATACTCTAGGTTCCACATGCATGTTTTAGCTGAAGGAAGAATACCTTAAACCTGGGTAGTTGAAACCCGTGGAATGGGTACCATGCAATATGACTTCAAAGGGTCTTCATTTGCTCACCGAACCTCTCCAATCCTATCACTGCTGCGTTTATGCCCCTGTACACACGCTTGATTCTCTTTCGGAGACATAGCAATCCATAGGTTTGAAGATACTTACTAGTCAGGTACATACTTAGGCGTTTAATATGCGGTGTTGAGTCCATTTCGTTGAGCAAGGAGTAGCTCTTGTCTATTCCATATTTGGCTTAAGGAACTTTATCTGTGCTCATTTCAATCTCTGGTTTTATGCAGCACCCCAACTCACCTTTCCCCTTAAGGAAGCATAAGTTGGTTTTCTAAATTTGAGACCTTGTTCTGTTTTGGAATTCAGTTCCTGTGTAGCCAAGTTTACATTCCGTGTATTACTGATATCTTATGATGTTTCTTTTTCTGTGTGACTTATTTCAGTTAGAATCATCGTACCTGAATCCACTCATTATGCTGCTACGGGCCTGATGACATAGATTTCATTGCTGAGTGATACTGCATTGTAAATAAGTACCACAATTCTTTATCCATTTTTCACTTTCTGTGATATTGAACTTGTATGGTAAATGAGGTTCTTGTAAACAGAGGCGGCCCAAACTTTGGGGTGGCTGTGTCTTTTTGATTTTAATTTCCCTAAGCTATAGGACCATAAGTGGAAGTGCCCTAGGCTCTGTTGCTTTGTTTTTTAGATGTTTCAGGAAACACCATACACTTCTCCCGAGTGTCTGTTGGCAATTTACATCCCGCCCATCAGCATAACAAGGCTCCCAGTTCTCCATGGCCTGTCCTGCCTTTCTGGATTTTACACTTTTTTCAGATGGCCCTTTTGACCTGGGGGAAGTGAGACTTCATTGTAGTGCAGATTTCCTTTGCAAGCTTGCTTGGTTGGCCAAAAAGGGCGTATGCGTTTTTTCCTGAATATATTCAGGAAAAAACGCATACGCCCTTTTTGGCCAAGTGCATCATTGTGGACGTTCTGCCTCTTTTCCTATGCTTTCAATGCAATTCCAGTCTACCTCCTGAAATCGGTTTCCTGCAATTCTGCCCCGCTTTCAAGTCCTCTTGGCAGCCTTACTTCAGTATATTTTTGAACGATAGCTGTCATTTATAACTCAGCAGGTTCGTGAATTGCAGTGCCCCTGAGCTCCTTTCTTCAACTCGCTTTCTTTTGAGCTGGCCGCAACAACGCAGGATGGCTTCAGGCCCTAATCTGGTTCCGGCATGGCACGCTGAGCCTTTGGTTAGTTCCTCTTCCAGATGGGAAATGAGAGTTAAATTTGCCCGTCCAGACACCTCCAGCTAGTCTCTCATTGGTTCTCCCTATTCCTGTTCATCTTCCGCAGAAATTGCAAACTGGGCCAAACAGGAGGTTAAAGGCGCTGACTCTCCAAGTCGGGGGAGTGTTAGTAAAGCGTCTGGAATGTTGCACCCGAGTACCGGGGAGGAAAACTGAGACATATTTGAACACGTCTCCTGTTCACACGGTTGATCATACTCTGGGTTCCACATGCATGTTTTAGCTGAAGGAAGAATACCTTAAACCTGGAGAGTTGAGACCCGTGGAATGGGTACCATGCAATATGACTTCAAAGGGTCTTCATTTGCTCACCGAACCTCTCCAATCCTATCACTGCTGCGTTTATGCCCCTGTACACACGCTTGATTCTCTTTCGGAGACATAGCAATCCATAGGTTTGAAGATACTTTCTAGTCAGGTACATACTTAGGCATTTAATATGCGGTGTTGAGTCCATTTCGTTGAGCAAGGAGTAGCTCTTGTCTATTCCATATTTGGCTTAAGGAACTTTATCTGTGCTCATTTCAATCTCTGGTTTTATGCAGCACCCCAACTCACCTTTCCCCTTAAGCAAGCATAAGTTGGTTTTCTAAATTTGAGACCTTGTTCTGTTTTGGAATTCAGTTCCTGTGTAGCCAAGTTTACATTCCGTGTATTAGTGATATCTTATGATGTTTCTTTTTCTGTGTGACTTATTTCAGTTAGAATCATCGTACCTGAATCCACTCATTATGCTGCTACGGGCCTGATGACATAGATTTCATTGCTGAGTGATACTGCATTGTACATAAGTACCACAAGTTCTTTATACATTTTTCACTTTCTGTGATATTGAACTTGTATGGTAAACGAGGTTCTTGTAAACAGAGGCGTCCCAAACTTTGGGGTGGCTGTGTCTTTTTGATTTTAATTTCCCTAAACTATAGGACCATAAGTGTAAGTGCCCTAGGCTCTGTTGCTTTGTTTTTTAGATGTTTCAGGAAACACCATACACTTCTCCCGAGTGGCTGTTGGCAATTTACATCCCGCCCATCAGCATAACAAGGCTCCCAGTTCTCCATGGCCTGTCCTGCCTTTCTGGATTTTACACTTTTTTCAGATGGCCCTTTTGACCGGGGGGAAGTGAGACTTCATTGTAGTGCAGATTTCCTTTGCAAGTTTGCTTGGTTGGCCAAAAAGGGCGTATGCGTTTTTTCCTGAATATATTCAGGAAAAAACGCATACGCCCTTTTTGGCCAAGTGCATCATTGTGGACGTTCTGCCTCTTTTCCTATGCTTTCAATGCAATTCCAGTCTACCTCCTGAAATCGGTTTCCTGCAATTCTGCCCTGCTTTCAAGTCCTCTTGGCAGCCTTACTTCAGTATATTTTTGGACGATAGCTGTCATTTATAACTCTGCAGGTTTGTGAATTACAGTGCCCCTGAGCTCCTTTCTTCAACTCGCTTTCTTGTGAGCTGGCCGCAACACCGCAGGATGGCTTCAGGCCCTAATCTGGTTCCGGCATGGCACGCTGAGCCTTTGGTTAATTCCTCTTCCTGGTGGGAAATGAGAGTTAAATTTGCCCGTCCAGACACCTCCAGCTAGTCTCTCATTGGTTCTCGCTATTCCTGTTCATCTTCCGCAGAAATTGCAAACTGGGCCAAACAGGAGGTTAAAGGCGCTGACTCTCCAAGTGGGGAGAGTGTTAGTAAAGCGTCTGGAATGTTGCACCTGAGTACCAGGGGAGGAAAACTGAGACATATTTGAAAACGTCTCCCGTTCACACGGTTGATCATACTCTGGGTTCCACATGCATGTTTTAGCTGAAGGAAGAATACCTTAAACCTGGGTAGTTGAAACCCGTGGAATGGGTACCATGCAATATGACTTCAAAGGGTCTTCATTTGCTCACCGAACCTCTCCAATCCTATCACTGCTGCGTTTATGCCCCTGTACACACGCTTGATTCTCTTTCGGAGACATAGCAATCCATAGGTTTGAAGATACTTACTAGTCAGGTACATACTTAGGCGTTTAATATGCGGTGTTGAGTCCATTTCGTTGAGCAAGGAGTAGCTCTTGTCTATTCCATATTTGGCTTAAGGAACTTTATCTGTGCTCATTTCAATCTCTGGTTTTATGCAGCACCCCAACTCACCTTTCCCCTTAAGCAAGCATAAGTTGGTTTTCTAAATTTGAGACCTTGTTCTGTTTTGGAATTTAGTTCCTGTGTAGCCAAGTTTACATTCCGTGTATTAGTGATATCTTATGATGTTTCTTTTTCTGTGTGACTTATTTCAGTTAGAATCATCGTACCTGAATCCACTCATTATGCTGCTACGGGCCTGATGACATAGATTTCATTGCTGAGTGATACTGCATTGTAAATAAGTACCACAATTCTTTATCCATTTTTCACTTTCTGTGATATTGAACTTGTATGGTAAATGAGGTTCTTGTAAACAGAGGCGTCCCAAACTTTGGGTGGCTGTGTCTTTTTGATTTTAATTTCCCTAAGCTATAGGACCATAAGTGGAAGTGCCCTAGGCTCTGTTGCTTTGTTTTTTAGATGTTTCACGAAACACCATACACTTCTCCCGAGTGTCTGTTGGCAATTTACATCCCGCCCATCAGCATAACAAGGCTCCCAGTTCTCCATGGCCTGTCCTGCCTTTCTGGATTTTACACTTTTTTCAGATGGCCCTTTTGACCTGGGGGAAGTGAGACTTCATTGTAGTGCAGATTTCCTTTGCAAGCTTGCTTGGTTGGCCAAAAAGGGCGTATGCGTTTTTTCCTGAATATATTCAGGAAAAAACGCATACGCCCTTTTTGGCCAAGTGCATCATTGTGGACGTTCTGCCTCTTTTCCTATGCTTTCAATGCAATTCCAGTCTACCTCCTGAAATCGGTTTCCTGCAATTCTGCCCCGCTTTCAAGTCCTCTTGGCAGCCTTACTTCAGTATATTTTTGGACGATAGCTGTCATTTATAACTCAGCAGGTTCGTGAATTGCAGTGCCCCTGAGCTCCTTTCTTCAACTCGCTTTCTTTTGAGCTAGCCGCAACAACGCAGGATGGCTTCAGGCCCTAATCTGGTTCAGGCATGGCACGTTGAGCCTTTGGTTATTTCCTCTTCCTGGTGGGAAATGAGAGTTAAATTTGCCCGTCCAGACACCTCCAGCTAGTCTCTCATTGGTTCTCCCTATTCCTGTTCATCTTCCGCAGAAATTGCAAACTGGGCCAAACAGGAGGTTAAAGGCGCTGACTCTCCAAGTCGGGGGAGTGTTAGTAAAGCGTCTGGAATGTTGCACCCGAGTACCGGGGAGGAAAACTGAGACATATTTGAACACGTCTCCTGTTCACACGGTTGATCATACTCTGGGTTCCACATGCATGTTTTAGCTGAAGGAAGAATACCTTAAACCTGGAGAGTTGAGACCCGTGGAATGGGTACCATGCAATATGACTTCAAAGGGTCTTCATTTGCTCACCGAACCTCTCCAATCCTATCACTGCTGCGTTTATGCCCCTGTACACACGCTTGATTCTCTTTCGGAGACATAGCAATCCATAGGTTTGAAGATACTTTCTAGTCAGGTACATACTTAGGCATTTAATATGCGGTGTTGAGTCCATTTCGTTGAGCAAGGAGTAGCTCTTGTCTATTCCATATTTGGCTTAAGGAACTTTATCTGTGCTCATTTCAATCTCTGGTTTTATGCAGCACCCCAACTCACCTTTCCCCTTAAGCAAGCATAAGTTGGTTTTCTAAATTTGAGACCTTGTTCTGTTTTGGAATTCAGTTCCTGTGTAGCCAAGTTTACATTCCGTGTATTAGTGATATCTTATGATGTTTCTTTTTCTGTGTGACTTATTTCAGTTAGAATCATCGTACCTGAATCCACTCATTATGCTGCTACGGGCCTGATGACATAGATTTCATTGCTGAGTGATACTGCATTGTACATAAGTACCACAAGTTCTTTATACATTTTTCACTTTCTGTGATATTGAACTTGTATGGTAAACGAGGTTCTTGTAAACAGAGGCGTCCCAAACTTTGGGGTGGCTGTGTCTTTTTGATTTTAATTTCCCTAAACTATAGGACCATAAGTGTAAGTGCCCTAGGCTCTGTTGCTTTGTTTTTTAGATGTTTCAGGAAACACCATACACTTCTCCCGAGTGGCTGTTGGCAATTTACATCCCGCCCATCAGCATAACAAGGCTCCCAGTTCTCCATGGCCTGTCCTGCCTTTCTGGATTTTACACTTTTTTCAGATGGCCCTTTTGACCGGGGGGAAGTGAGACTTCATTGTAGTGCAGATTTCCTTTGCAAGTTTGCTTGGTTGGCCAAAAAGGGAGTATGCGTTTTTTCCTGAATATATTCAGGAAAAAACGCATACGCCCTTTTTGGCCAAGTGCATCATTGTGGACGTTCTGCCTCTTTTCCTATGCTTTCAATGCAATTCCAGTCTACCTCCTGAAATCGGTTTCCTGCAATTCTGCCCCGCTTTCAAGTCCTCTTGGCAGCCTTACTTCAGTATATTTTTGGACAATAGCTGTCATTTATAACTCTGCAGGTTTGTGAATTACAGTGCCCCTGAGCTCCTTTCTTCAACTCGCTTTCTTGTGAGCTGGCCGCAACACCGCAGGATGGCTTCAGGCCCTAATCTGGTTCCGGCATGGCACGCTGAGCCTTTGGTTAATTCCTCTTCCTGGTGGGAAATGAGAGTTAAATTTGCCCGTCCAGACACCTCCAGCTAGTCTCTCATTGGTTCTCGCTATTCCTGTTCATCTTCCGCAGAAATTGCAAACTGGGCCAAACAGGAGGTTAAAGGCGCTGACTCTCCAAGTGGGGAGAGTGTTAGTAAAGCGTCTGGAATGTTGCACCTGAGTACCAGGGGAGGAAAACTGAGACATATTTGAAAACGTCTCCCGTTCACACGGTTGATCATACTCTGGGTTCCACATGCATGTTTTAGCTGAAGGAAGAATACCTTAAACCTGGGTAGTTGAAACCCGTGGAATGGGTACCATGCAATATGACTTCAAAGGGTCTTCATTTGCTCACCGAACCTCTCCAATCCTATCACTGCTGCGTTTATGCCCCTGTACACACGCTTGATTCTCTTTCGGAGACATAGCAATCCATAGGTTTGAAGATACTTACTAGTCAGGTACATACTTAGGCGTTTAATATGCGGTGTTGAGTCCATTTCGTTGAGCAAGGAGTAGCTCTTGTCTATTCCATATTTGGCTTAAGGAACTTTATCTGTGCTCATTTCAATCTCTGGTTTTATGCAGCACCCCAACTCACCTTTCCCCTTAAGCAAGCATAAGTTGGTTTTCTAAATTTGAGACCTTGTTCTGTTTTGGAATTTAGTTCCTGTGTAGCCAAGTTTACATTCCGTGTATTAGTGATATCTTATGATGTTTCTTTTTCTGTGTGACTTATTTCAGTTAGAATCATCGTACCTGAATCCACTCATTATGCTGCTACGGGCCTGATGACATAGATTTCATTGCTGAGTGATACTGCATTGTAAATAAGTACCACAATTCTTTATCCATTTTTCACTTTCTGTGATATTGAACTTGTATGGTAAATGAGGTTCTTGTAAACAGAGGCGTCCCAAACTTTGGGTGGCTGTGTCTTTTTGATTTTAATTTCCCTAAGCTATAGGACCATAAGTGGAAGTGCCCTAGGCTCTGTTGCTTTGTTTTTTAGATGTTTCACGAAACACCATACACTTCTCCCGAGTGTCTGTTGGCAATTTACATCCCGCCCATCAGCATAACAAGGCTCCCAGTTCTCCATGGCCTGTCCTGCCTTTCTGGATTTTACACTTTTTTCAGATGGCCCTTTTGACCTGGGGGAAGTGAGACTTCATTGTAGTGCAGATTTCCTTTGCAAGCTTGCTTGGTTGGCCAAAAAGGGCGTATGCGTTTTTTCCTGAATATATTCAGGAAAAAACGCATACGCCCTTTTTGGCCAAGTGCATCATTGTGGACGTTCTGCCTCTTTTCCTATGCTTTCAATGCAATTCCAGTCTACCTCCTGAAATCGGTTTCCTGCAATTCTGCCCCGCTTTCAAGTCCTCTTGGCAGCCTTACTTCAGTATATTTTTGGACGATAGCTGTCATTTATAACTCAGCAGGTTCGTGAATTGCAGTGCCCCTGAGCTCCTTTCTTCAACTCGCTTTCTTTTGAGCTGGCCGCAACAACGCAGGATGGCTTCAGGCCCTAATCTGGTTCAGGCATGGCACGCTGAGCCTTTGGTTATTTCCTCTTCCTGGTGGGAAATGAGAGTTAAATTTGCCCGTCCAGACACCTCCAGCTAGTCTCTCATTGGTTCTCCCTATTCCTGTTCATCTTCCACAGAAATTGCAAACTGGGCCAAACAGGAGGTTAAAGGCGCTGACTCTCCAAGTCGGGGGAGTGTTAGTAAAGCGTCTGGAATGTTGCACCCGAGTACCGGGGAGGAAAACTGAGACATATTTGAACACGTCTCCTGTTCACACGGTTGATCATACTCTGGGTTCCACATGCATGTTTTAGCTGAAGGAAGAATACCTTAAACCTGGAGAGTTGAGACCCGTGGAATGGGTACCATGCAATATGACTTCAAAGGGTCTTCATTTGCTCACCGAACCTCTCCAATCCTATCACTGCTGCGTTTATGCCCCTGTACACACGCTTGATTCTCTTTCGGAGACATAGCAATCCATAGGTTTGAAGATACTTTCTAGTCAGGTACATACTTAGGCATTTAATATGCGGTGTTGAGTCCATTTCGTTGAGCAAGGAGTAGCTCTTGTCTATTCCATATTTGGCTTAAGGAACTTTATCTGTGCTCATTTCAATCTCTGGTTTTATGCAGCACCCCAACTCACCTTTCCCCTTAAGCAAGCATAAGTTGGTTTTCTAAATTTGAGACCTTGTTCTGTTTTGGAATTCAGTTCCTGTGTAGCCAAGTTTACATTCCGTGTATTAGTGATATCTTATGATGTTTCTTTTTCTGTGTGACTTATTTCAGTTAGAATCATCGTACCTGAATCCACTCATTATGCTGCTACGGGCCTGATGACATAGATTTCATTGCTGAGTGATACTGCATTGTACATAAGTACCACAAGTTCTTTATACATTTTTCACTTTCTGTGATATTGAACTTGTATGGTAAACGAGGTTCTTGTAAACAGAGGCGTCCCAAACTTTGGGGTGGCTGTGTCTTTTTGATTTTAATTTCCCTAAACTATAGGACCATAAGTGTAAGTGCCCTAGGCTCTGTTGCTTTGTTTTTTAGATGTTTCAGGAAACACCATACACTTCTCCCGAGTGGCTGTTGGCAATTTACATCCCGCCCATCAGCATAACAAGGCTCCCAGTTCTCCATGGCCTGTCCTGCCTTTCTGGATTTTACACTTTTTTCAGATGGCCCTTTTGACCGGGGGGAAGTGAGACTTCATTGTAGTGCAGATTTCCTTTGCAAGTTTGCTTGGTTGGCCAAAAAGGGAGTATGCGTTTTTTCCTGAATATATTCAGGAAAAAACGCATACGCCCTTTTTGGCCAAGTGCATCATTGTGGACGTTCTGCCTCTTTTCCTATGCTTTCAATGCAATTCCAGTCTACCTCCTGAAATCGGTTTCCTGCAATTCTGCCCCGCTTTCAAGTCCTCTTGGCAGCCTTACTTCAGTATATTTTTGGACAATAGCTGTCATTTATAACTCTGCAGGTTTGTGAATTACAGTGCCCCTGAGCTCCTTTCTTCAACTCGCTTTCTTGTGAGCTGGCCGCAACACCGCAGGATGGCTTCAGGCCCTAATCTGGTTCCGGCATGGCACGCTGAGCCTTTGGTTAATTCCTCTTCCTGGTGGGAAATGAGAGTTAAATTTGCCCGTCCAGACACCTCCAGCTAGTCTCTCATTGGTTCTCGCTATTCCTGTTCATCTTCCGCAGAAATTGCAAACTGGGCCAAACAGGAGGTTAAAGGCGCTGACTCTCCAAGTGGGGAGAGTGTTAGTAAAGCGTCTGGAATGTTGCACCTGAGTACCAGGGGAGGAAAACTGAGACATATTTGAAAACGTCTCCCGTTCACACGGTTGATCATACTCTGGGTTCCACATGCATGTTTTAGCTGAAGGAAGAATACCTTAAACCTGGGTAGTTGAAACCCGTGGAATGGGTACCATGCAATATGACTTCAAAGGGTCTTCATTTGCTCACCGAACCTCTCCAATCCTATCACTGCTGCGTTTATGCCCCTGTACACACGCTTGATTCTCTTTCGGAGACATAGCAATCCATAGGTTTGAAGATACTTACTAGTCAGGTACATACTTAGGCGTTTAATATGCGGTGTTGAGTCCATTTCGTTGAGCAAGGAGTAGCTCTTGTCTATTCCATATTTGGCTTAAGGAACTTTATCTGTGCTCATTTCAATCTCTGGTTTTATGCAGCACCCCAACTCACCTTTCCCCTTAAGCAAGCATAAGTTGGTTTTCTAAATTTGAGACCTTGTTCTGTTTTGGAATTTAGTTCCTGTGTAGCCAAGTTTACATTCCGTGTATTAGTGATATCTTATGATGTTTCTTTTTCTGTGTGACTTATTTCAGTTAGAATCATCGTACCTGAATCCACTCATTATGCTGCTACGGGCCTGATGACATAGATTTCATTGCTGAGTGATACTGCATTGTAAATAAGTACCACAATTCTTTATCCATTTTTCACTTTCTGTGATATTGAACTTGTATGGTAAATGAGGTTCTTGTAAACAGAGGCGTCCCAAACTTTGGGTGGCTGTGTCTTTTTGATTTTAATTTCCCTAAGCTATAGGACCATAAGTGGAAGTGCCCTAGGCTCTGTTGCTTTGTTTTTTAGATGTTTCACGAAACACCATACACTTCTCCCGAGTGTCTGTTGGCAATTTACATCCCGCCCATCAGCATAACAAGGCTCCCAGTTCTCCATGGCCTGTCCTGCCTTTCTGGATTTTACACTTTTTTCAGATGGCCCTTTTGACCTGGGGGAAGTGAGACTTCATTGTAGTGCAGATTTCCTTTGCAAGCTTGCTTGGTTGGCCAAAAAGGGCGTATGCGTTTTTTCCTGAATATATTCAGGAAAAAACGCATACGCCCTTTTTGGCCAAGTGCATCATTGTGGACGTTCTGCCTCTTTTCCTATGCTTTCAATGCAATTCCAGTCTACCTCCTGAAATCGGTTTCCTGCAATTCTGCCCCGCTTTCAAGTCCTCTTGGCAGCCTTACTTCAGTATATTTTTGGACGATAGCTGTCATTTATAACTCAGCAGGTTCGTGAATTGCAGTGCCCCTGAGCTCCTTTCTTCAACTCGCTTTCTTTTGAGCTGGCCGCAACAACGCAGGATGGCTTCAGGCCCTAATCTGGTTCAGGCATGGCACGCTGAGCCTTTGGTTATTTCCTCTTCCTGGTGGGAAATGAGAGTTAAATTTGCCCGTCCAGACACCTCCAGCTAGTCTCTCATTGGTTCTCCCTATTCCTGTTCATCTTCCACAGAAATTGCAAACTGGGCCAAACAGGAGGTTAAAGGCGCTGACTCTCCAAGTCGGGGGAGTGTTAGTAAAGCGTCTGGAATGTTGCACCCGAGTACCGGGGAGGAAAACTGAGACATATTTGAACACGTCTCCTGTTCACACGGTTGATCATACTCTGGGTTCCACATGCATGTTTTAGCTGAAGGAAGAATACCTTAAACCTGGAGAGTTGAGACCCGTGGAATGGGTACCATGCAATATGACTTCAAAGGGTCTTCATTTGCTCACCGAACCTCTCCAATCCTATCACTGCTGCATTTATGCCCCTGTACACACGCTTGATTCTCTTATGGAGACATAGCAATCCATAGGTTTTAAGATACTTACTAGTCAGGTACATTCTTAGGCGTTTAATTTGGGGTGTTGAGTCCATTTCGTTGAGCAAGGAGTAGCTCTTGTCTATTCCATATTTGGCTTAAGGAACTTTATCTGTGCTCATTTCAATCTCTGGTTTTATGCAGCACCCCAACTCACCTTTCCCCTTAAGCAAGCATAAGTTGGTTTTCTAAATTTGAGACACTGTTCTGTTTTGGAATTCAGTTCATGTGTAGCCAAGTTTACATTCCGTGTATTAGTGATATCTTATGATGTTTCTTTTTCTGTGTGACTTATTTCAGTTAGAATCATCATACCTGAATCCACTCATTATGCTGCTACGGGCCTGATGACATAGATTTCATTGCTGAGTGATACTGCATTGTACGTAAGTACCACAAGTTCTTTATCCATTTTTCACTTTCTGTGATATTGAACTTGTACGGTAAACGAGGTTCTTGTAAACAGAGGCGTCCCAAACTTTGGGGTGGCTGTGTCTTTTTGATTTTAATTTCCCTAAGCTATAGGACCATAAGTGGAAGTGCCCTAGGCTTTGTTGCTTTGTTTCTTAGTTCCTTCAGGAAACACCATACACTTCTCCCGAGTGTCTGTTGGCAATTTACATCCCGCCCATGAGCATAACAAGGCTCCCAGTTCTCCATGGCCTGTCCTGCGTTTCTGGATTTTACACTTTTTTCAGATGGCCCTTTTGACCGGGGGGAAGTGAGACTTCATTGTAGTGCAGATTTCCATTGCAAGTTTGCTTGGTTGGCCAAAAAGTGCGTATGCGTTTTTTCCTGAATATATTCAGGAAAAAACGCATACGCCCTTTTTGGCCAAGTGCATCATTGTGGACGTTCTGCCTCTTTTCCTATGCTTTCAATGCAATTCCAGTCTACCTCCTGAAATCGGTTTCCTGCAATTCTGCCCCGCTTTCAAGTCCTCTTGGCAGCCTTACTTCAGTATATTTTTGGACGATAGCTGTCATTTATAACTCTGCAGGTTTGTGAATTACAGTGCCCCTGAGCTCCTTTCTTCAACTCGCTTTCTTTTGAGCTGGCCGCAACACCGCAAGATGGCTTCAGGCCCTAATCTGTTTCGGGCACGGCATGCTGAGCCTTTGGTTAATTCCTCTTCCTGGTGGGAAATGAGAGTTAAATTTGCCCGTCCAGACACCTCCAGCTAGTCTCTCATTGGTTCTCACTATTCCTGTTCATCTTCCGCAGAAATTGCAAACTGGGCCAAACAGGATGTTAAAGGGACTGACTCTCCAAGTTGGGAGAGTGTTAGTAAAGCGTCTGGAATGTTGCACCCGAGTACCAGGGTACGAAAACTGAGACATATTTGAACACGTATCCCGATCACATGGTTGATCATACTCTAGGTTCCACATGCATGTTTTAGCTGAAGGAAGAATACCTTAAACCTGGGTAGTTGAAACCCGTGGAATGGGTACCATGCAATATGACTTCAAAGGGTCTTCATTTGCTCACCGAACCTCTCCAATCCTATCACTGCTGCGTTTATGCCCCTGTACACACGCTTGATTCTCTTTCGGAGACATAGCAATCCATAGGTTTGAAGATACTTACTAGTCAGGTACATACTTAGGCGTTTAATATGCGGTGTTGAGTCCATTTCGTTGAGCAAGGAGTAGCTCTTGTCTATTCCATATTTGGCTTAAGGAACTTTATCTGTGCTCATTTCAATCTCTGGTTTTATGCAGCACCCCAACTCACCTTTCCCCTTAAGGAAGCATAAGTTGGTTTTCTAAATTTGAGACCTTGTTCTGTTTTGGAATTCAGTTCCTGTGTAGCCAAGTTTACATTCCGTGTATTAGTGATATCTTATGATGTTTCTTTTTCTGTGTGACTTATTTCAGTTAGAATCATCGTACCTGAATCCACTCATTATGCTGCTACGGGCCTGATGACATAGATTTCATTGCTGAGTGATACTGCATTGTAAATAAGTACCACAATTCTTTATCCATTTTTCACTTTCTGTGATATTGAACTTGTATGGTAAATGAGGTTCTTGTAAACAGAGGCGGCCCAAACATTGGGGTGGCTGTGTCTTTTTGATTTTAATTTCCCTAAGCTATAGGACCATAAGTGGAAGTGCCCTAGGCTCTGTTGCTTTGTTTTTTAGATGTTTCAGGAAACACCATACACTTCTCCCGAGTGTCTGTTGGCAATTTACATCCCGCCCATCAGCATAACAAGGCTCCCAGTTCTCCATGGCCTGTCCTGCCTTTCTGGATTTTACACTTTTTTCAGATGGCCCTTTTGACCTGGGGGAAGTGAGACTTCATTGTAGTGCAGATTTCGTTTGCAAGCTTGCTTGGTTGGCCAAAAAGGGCGTATGCGTTTTTTCCTGAATATATTCAGGAAAAAACGCATACGCCCTTTTTGGCCAAGTGCATCATTGTGGACGTTCTGCCTCTTTTCCTATGCTTTCAATGCAATTCCAGTCTACCTCCTGAAATCGGTTTCCTGCAATTCTGCCCCGCTTTCAAGTCCTCTTGGCAGCCTTACTTCAGTATATTTTTGAACGATAGCTGTCATTTATAACTCAGCAGGTTCGTGAATTGCAGTGCCCCTGAGCTCCTTTCTTCAACTCGCTTTCTTTTGAGCTGGCCGCAACACCGCAGGATGGCTTCAGGCCCTAATCTGGTTCCGGCATGGCACGCTGAGCCTTTGATTAGTTCCTCTTCCAGATGGGAAATGAGAGTTAAATTTGCCCGTCCAGACACCTCCAGCTAGTCTCTCATTGGTTCTCCCTATTCCTGTTCATCTTCCGCAGAAATTGCAAACTGGGCCAAACAGGAGGTTAAAGGCGCTGACTCTCCAAGTGGGGAGAGTGTTAGTAAAGCGTCTGGAATGTTGCACCTGAGTACCAGGGGAGGAAAACTGAGACATATTTGAAAACGTCTCCCGTTCACACGGTTGATCATACTCTGGGTTCCACATGCATGTTTTAGCTGAAGGAAGAATACCTTAAACCTGGGTAGTTGAAACCCGTGGAATGGGTACCATGCAATATGACTTCAAAGGGTCTTCATTTGCTCACCGAACCTCTCCAATCCTATCACTGCTGCGTTTATGCCCCTGTACACACGCTTGATTCTCTTTCGGAGACATAGCAATCCATAGGTTTGAAGATACTTACTAGTCAGGTACATACTTAGGCGTTTAATATGCGGTGTTGAGTCCATTTCGTTGAGCAAGGAGTAGCTCTTGTCTATTCCATATTTGGCTTAAGGAACTTTATCTGTGCTCATTTCAATCTCTGGTTTTATGCAGCACCCCAACTCACCTTTCCCCTTAAGCAAGCATAAGTTGGTTTTCTAAATTTGAGACCTTGTTCTGTTTTGGAATTTAGTTCCTGTGTAGCCAAGTTTACATTCCGTGTATTAGTGATATCTTATGATGTTTCTTTTTCTGTGTGACTTATTTCAGTTAGAATCATCGTACCTGAATCCACTCATTATGCTGCTACGGGCCTGATGACATAGATTTCATTGCTGAGTGATACTGCATTGTAAATAAGTACCACAATTCTTTATCCATTTTTCACTTTCTGTGATATTGAACTTGTATGGTAAATGAGGTTCTTGTAAACAGAGGCGTCCCAAACTTTGGGTGGCTGTGTCTTTTTGATTTTAATTTCCCTAAGCTATAGGACCATAAGTGGAAGTGCCCTAGGCTCTGTTGCTTTGTTTTTTAGATGTTTCACGAAACACCATACACTTCTCCCGAGTGTCTGTTGGCAATTTACATCCCGCCCATCAGCATAACAAGGCTCCCAGTTCTCCATGGCCTGTCCTGCCTTTCTGGATTTTACACTTTTTTCAGATGGCCCTTTTGACCTGGGGGAAGTGAGACTTCATTGTAGTGCAGATTTCCTTTGCAAGCTTGCTTGGTTGGCCAAAAAGGGCGTATGCGTTTTTTCCTGAATATATTCAGGAAAAAACGCATACGCCCTTTTTGGCCAAGTGCATCATTGTGGACGTTCTGCCTCTTTTCCTATGCTTTCAATGCAATTCCAGTCTACCTCCTGAAATCGGTTTCCTGCAATTCTGCCCCGATTTCAAGTCCTCTTGGCAGCCTTACTTCAGTATATTTTTGGACGATAGCTGTCATTTATAACTCAGCAGGTTCGTGAATTGCAGTGCCCCTGAGCTCCTTTCTTCAACTCGCTTTCTTTTGAGCTGGCCGCAACAACGCAGGATGGCTTCAGGCTCTAATCTGGTTCAGGCATGGCACGCTGAGCCTTTGGTTATTTCCTCTTCCTGGTGGGAAATGAGAGTTAAATTTGCCCGTCCAGACACCTCCAGCTAGTCTCTCATTGGTTCTCCCTATTCCTGTTCATCTTCCACAGAAATTGCAAACTGGGCCAAACAGGAGGTTAAAGGCGCTGACTCTCCAAGTCGGGGGAGTGTTAGTAAAGCGTCTGGAATGTTGCACCCGAGTACCGGGGAGGAAAACTGAGACATATTTGAACACGTCTCCTGTTCACACGGTTGATCATACTCTGGGTTCCACATGCATGTTTTAGCTGAAGGAAGAATACCTTAAACCTGGAGAGTTGAGACCCGTGGAATGGGTACCATGCAATATGACTTCAAAGGGTCTTCATTTGCTCACCGAACCTCTCCAATCCTATCACTGCTGCATTTATGCCCCTGTACACACGCTTGATTCTCTTATGGAGACATAGCAATCCATAGGTTTTAAGATACTTACTAGTCAGGTACATTCTTAGGCGTTTAATTTGGGGTGTTGAGTCCATTTCGTTGAGCAAGGAGTAGCTCTTGTCTATTCCATATTTGGCTTAAGGAACTTTATCTGTGCTCATTTCAATCTCTGGTTTTATGCAGCACCCCAACTCACCTTTCCCCTTAAGCAAGCATAAGTTGGTTTTCTAAATTTGAGACACTGTTCTGTTTTGGAATTCAGTTCCTGTGTAGCCAAGTTTACATTCCGTGTATTAGTGATATCTTATGATGTTTCTTTTTCTGTGTGACTTATTTCAGTTAGAATCATCATACCTGAATCCACTCATTATGCTGCTACGGGCCTGATGACATAGATTTCATTGCTGAGTGATACTGCATTGTACGTAAGTACCACAAGTTCTTTATCCATTTTTCACTTTCTGTGATATTGAACTTGTACGGTAAACGAGGTTCTTGTAAACAGAGGCGTCCCAAACTTTGGGGTGGCTGTGTCTTTTTGATTTTAATTTCCCTAAGCTATAGGACCATAAGTGGAAGTGCCCTAGGCTTTGTTGCTTTGTTTCTTAGTTCCTTCAGGAAACACCATACACTTCTCCCGAGTGTCTGTTGGCAATTTACATCCCGCCCATGAGCATAACAAGGCTCCCAGTTCTCCATGGCCTGTCCTGCGTTTCTGGATTTTACACTTTTTTCAGATGGCCCTTTTGACCGGGGGGAAGTGAGACTTCATTGTAGTGCAGATTTCCATTGCAAGTTTGCTTGGTTGGCCAAAAAGTGCGTATGCGTTTTTTCCTGAATATATTCAGGAAAAAACGCATACGCCCTTTTTGGCCAAGTGCATCATTGTGGACGTTCTGCCTCTTTGCCGATGCTTTCAATGCAATTCCAGTCTACCTCCTGAAATCGGTTTCCTGCAATTCTGCCCCGCTTTCAAGTCCTCTTGGCAGCCTTACTTCAGTATATTTTTGGACGATAGCTGTCATTTATAACTCTGCAGGTTTGTGAATTACAGTGCCCCTGAGCTCCTTTCTTCAACTCGCTTTCTTTTGAGCTGGCCGCAACACCGCAAGATGGCTTCAGGCCCTAATCTGTTTCGGGCACGGCACGCTGAGCCTTTGGTTAATTCCTCTTCCTGTTGGGAAATGAGAGTTAAATTTGCCCGTCCAGACACCTCCAGCTAGTCTCTCATTGGTTCTCCCTATTCCTGTTCATCTTCCGCAGAAATTGCAAACTGGGCCAAACAGGATGTTAAAGGGACTGACTCTCCAAGTTGGGAGAGTGTTAGTAAAGCGTCTGGAATGTTGCACCCGAGTACCAGGGTACGAAAACTGAGACATATTTGAACACGTATCCCGATCACATGGTTGATCATACTCTAGGTTCCACATGCATGTTTTAGCTGAAGGAAGAATACCTTAAACCTGGGTAGTTGAAACCCGTGGAATGGGTACCATGCAATATGACTTCAAAGGGTCTTCATTTGCTCACCGAACCTCTCCAATCCTATCACTGCTGCGTTTATGCCCCTGTACACACGCTTGATTCTCTTTCGGAGACATAGCAATCCATAGGTTTGAAGATACTTACTAGTCAGGTACATACTTAGGCGTTTAATATGCGGTGTTGAGTCCATTTCGTTGAGCAAGGAGTAGCTCTTGTCTATTCCATATTTGGCTTAAGGAACTTTATCTGTGCTCATTTCAATCTCTGGTTTTATGCAGCACCCCAACTCACCTTTCCCCTTAAGGAAGCATAAGTTGGTTTTCTAAATTTGAGACCTTGTTCTGTTTTGGAATTCAGTTCCTGTGTAGCCAAGTTTACATTCCGTGTATTAGTGATATCTTATGATGTTTCTTTTTCTGTGTGACTTATTTCAGTTAGAATCATCGTACCTGAATCCACTCATTATGCTGCTACGGGCCTGATGACATAGATTTCATTGCTGAGTGATACTGCATTGTAAATAAGTACCACAATTCTTTATCCATTTTTCACTTTCTGTGATATTGAACTTGTATGGTAAATGAGGTTCTTGTAAACAGAGGCGGCCCAAACATTGGGGTGGCTGTGTCTTTTTGATTTTAATTTCCCTAAGCTATAGGACCATAAGTGGAAGTGCCCTAGGCTCTGTTGCTTTGTTTTTTAGATGTTTCAGGAAACACCATACACTTCTCCCGAGTGTCTGTTGGCAATTTACATCCCGCCCATCAGCATAACAAGGCTCCCAGTTCTCCATGGCCTGTCCTGCCTTTCTGGATTTTACACTTTTTTCAGATGGCCCTTTTGACCTGGGGGAAGTGAGACTTCATGTAGTGCAGATTTCCTTTGCAAGCTTGCTTGTTTGGCCTAAAAGGGCGTATGCGTTTTTTCCTGAATATATTCAGGAAAAAACGCATACGCCCTTTTTGGCCAAGTGCATCATTGTGGACGTTCTGCCTCTTTTCCTATGCTTTCAATGCAATTCCAGTCTACCTCCTGAAATCGGTTTCCTGCAATTCTGCCCCGCTTTCAAGTCCTCTTGGCAGCCTTACTTCAGTATATTTTTGGACGATAGCTGTCATTTATAACTCAGCAGGTTCGTGAATTGCAGTGCCCCTGAGCTCCTTTCTTCAACTCGCTTTCTTTTGAGCTGGCCGCAACAACGCAGGATGGCTTCAGGCCCTAATCTGGTTCCGGCACGGCACGCTGAGCCTTTGGTTAATTCCTCTTCCTGGTGGAAATGAGAGTTAAATTTGCCCGTCCAGACACCTCCAGCTAGTCTCTCATTGGTTCTCACTATTCCTGTTCATCTTCCGCAGAAATTGCAAACTGAGCCATACAGGAGGTTAAAGGGACTGACTCTCCATGTCGGGAGAGTGTTAGTAAAGCGTCTGGAATGTTGCACCCGAGTACCAGGGTACGAAAACTGAGACATATTTGAACACGTCTCCCGTTCACACGGTTGATCATACTCTGGGTTCCACGTGCATGATTTAGCTGAAGGAAGAATACCTTAAACCTGGAGAGTTGAGACCCGTGGAATGGGTAGCATGCAATATGACTTCAAAGGGTCTTCATTTGCTCACCGAACCTCTCCAATCCTATCACTGCTGCGTTTATGCCCCTGTACACACGCTTGATTCTCTTTTGGAGACATAGCAATCCATAGGTTTTAAGATACTTACTAGTCAGGTACATTCTTAGGCGTTTAATATGGGGTGTTGAGTCCATTTCGTTGAGCAAGGAGTAGCTCTTGTCTATTCCATATTTGGCTTAAGGAACTTTATCTGTGCTCATTTCAATCTCTGGTTTTATGCAGCACCCCAACTCACCTTTCCCCTTAAGCAAGCATAAGATGGTTTTCTAAATTTGAGACCCTGTTCTGTTCTGTAATTCAGTTCCTGTGTAGCCAAGTTTACATTCCGTGTATTACTGATATCTTATGATGTTTCTTTTTCTGTGTGACTTATTTCAGTTAGAATCATCGTACCTGAATCCACTCATTATGCTGCTACGGGCCTGATGACATAGATTTCATTGCTGAGTGATACTGCATTGTACATAAGTACCACAAGTTCTTTATACATTTTTCACTTTCTGTGATATTGAACTTGTATGGTAAACGAGGTTCTTGTAAACAGAGGCGTCCCAAACTTTGGGGTGGCTGTGTCTTTTTGATTTTAATTTCCCTAAACTATAGGACCATAAGTGGAAGTGCCCTAGGCTCTGTTGCTTTGTTTTTTAGATGTTTCAGGAAACACCATACACTTCTCCCGAGTGGCTGTTGGCAATTTACATCCCGCCCATCAGCATAACAAGGCTCCCAGTTCTCCATGGCCTGTCCTGCCTTTCTGGATTTTACACTTTTTTCAGATGGCCCTTTTGACCGGGGGGAAGTGAGACTTCATTGTAGTGCAGATTTCCTTTGCAAGCTTGCTTGGTTGGCCAAAAAGGGCGTATGCGTTTTTTCCTGAATATATTCAGGAAAAAACGCATACGCCCTTTTTGGCCAAGTGCATCATTGTGGACGTTCTGCCTCTTTTCCTATGCTTTCAATGCAATTCCAGTCTACCTCCTGAAATCGGTTTCCTGCAATTCTGCCCCGCTTTCAAGTCCTCTTGGCAGCCTTACTTCAGTATATTTTTGGACAATAGCTGTCATTTATAACTCTGCAGGTTTGTGAATTACAGTGCCCCTGAGCTCCTTTCTTCAACTCGCTTTCTTGTGAGCTGGCCGCAACACCGCAGTATGGCTTCAGGCCCTAATCTGGTTCCGGCATGGCACGCTGAGCCTTTGGTTAATTCCTCTTCCTGGTGGGAAATGAGAGTTAAATTTGCCCGTCCAGACACCTCCAGCTAGTCTCTCATTGGTTCTCGCTATTCCTGTTCATCTTCCGCAGAAATTGCAAACTGGGCCAAACAGGATGTTAAAGGGACTGACTCTCCAAGTTGGGAGAGTGTTAGTAAAGCGTCTGGAATGTTGCACCCGAGTACCAGGGTACGAAAACTGAGACATATTTGAAAACGTCTCCCGTTCACACGGTTGATCATACTCTAGGTTCCACATGCATGTTTTAGCTGAAGGAAGAATACCTTAAACCTGGGTAGTTGAAACCCGTGGAATGGGTACCATGCAATATGACTTCAAAGGGTCTTCATTTGCTCACCGAACCTCTCCAATCCTATCACTGCTGCGTTTATGCCCCTGTACACACGCTTGATTCTCTTTCGGAGACATAGCAATCCATAGGTTTGAAGATACTTACTAGTCAGGTACATTCTTAGGCGTTTAATATGCGGTGTTGAGTCCATTTCGTTGAGCAAGGAGTAGCTCTTGTCTATTCCATATTTGGCTTAAGGAACTTTATCTGTGCTCATTTCAATCTCTGGTTTTATGCAGCACCCCAACTCACCTTTCCCCTTAAGCAAGCATAAGTTGGTTTTCTAAATTTGAGACCTTGTTCTGTTTTGGAATTTAGTTCCTGTGTAGCCAAGTTTACATTCCGTGTATTAGTGATATCTTATGATGTTTCTTTTTCTGTGTGACTTATTTCAGTTAGAATCATCGTACCTGAATCCACTCATTATGCTGCTACGGGCCTGATGACATAGATTTCATTGCTGAGTGATACTGCATTGTAAATAAGTACCACAATTCTTTATCCATTTTTCACTTTCTGTGATATTGAACTTGTATGGTAAATGAGGTTCTTGTAAACAGAGGCGTCCCAAACTTTGGGTGGCTGTGTCTTTTTGATTTTAATTTCCCTAAGCTATAGGACCATAAGTGGAAGTGCCCTAGGCTCTGTTGCTTTGTTTTTTAGATGTTTCACGAAACACCATACACTTCTCCCGAGTGTCTGTTGGCAATTTACATCCCGCCCATCAGCATAACAAGGCTCCCAGTTCTCCATGGCCTGTCCTGCCTTTCTGGATTTTACACTTTTTTCAGATGGCCCTTTTGACCTGGGGGAAGTGAGACTTCATTGTAGTGCAGATTTCCTTTGCAAGCTTGCTTGGTTGGCCAAAAAGGGCGTATGCGTTTTTTCCTGAATATATTCAGGAAAAAACGCATACGCCCTTTTTGGCCAAGTGCATCATTGTGGACGTTCTGCCTCTTTTCCTATGCTTTCAATGCAATTCCAGTCTACCTCCTGAAATCGGTTTCCTGCAATTCTGCCCCGCTTTCAAGTCCTCTTGGCAGCCTTACTTCAGTATATTTTTGGACGATAGCTGTCATTTATAACTCAGCAGGTTCGTGAATTGCAGTGCCCCTGAGCTCCTTTCTTCAACTCGCTTTCTTTTGAGCTGGCCGCAACAACGCAGGATGGCTTCAGGCCCTAATCTGGTTCAGGCATGGCACGCTGAGCCTTTGGTTATTTCCTCTTCCTGGTGGGAAATGAGAGTTAAATTTGCCCGTCCAGACACCTCCAGCTAGTCTCTCATTGGTTCTCCCTATTCCTGTTCATCTTCCACAGAAATTGCAAACTGGGCCAAACAGGAGGTTAAAGGCGCTGACTCTCCAAGTCGGGGGAGTGTTAGTAAAGCGTCTGGAATGTTGCACCCGAGTACCGGGGAGGAAAACTGAGACATATTTGAACACGTCTCCTGTTCACACGGTTGATCATACTCTGGGTTCCACATGCATGTTTTAGCTGAAGGAAGAATACCTTAAACCTGGAGAGTTGAGACCCGTGGAATGGGTACCATGCAATATGACTTCAAAGGGTCTTCATTTGCTCACCGAACCTCTCCAATCCTATCACTGCTGCATTTATGCCCCTGTACACACGCTTGATTCTCTTATGGAGACATAGCAATCCATAGGTTTTAAGATACTTACTAGTCAGGTACATTCTTAGGCGTTTAATTTGGGGTGTTGAGTCCATTTCGTTGAGCAAGGAGTAGCTCTTGTCTATTCCATATTTGGCTTAAGGAACTTTATCTGTGCTCATTTCAATCTCTGGTTTTATGCAGCACCCCAACTCACCTTTCCCCTTAAGCAAGCATAAGTTGGTTTTCTAAATTTGAGACACTGTTCTGTTTTGGAATTCAGTTCATGTGTAGCCAAGTTTACATTCCGTGTATTAGTGATATCTTATGATGTTTCTTTTTCTGTGTGACTTATTTCAGTTAGAATCATCATACCTGAATCCACTCATTATGCTGCTACGGGCCTGATGACATAGATTTCATTGCTGAGTGATACTGCATTGTACGTAAGTACCACAAGTTCTTTATCCATTTTTCACTTTCTGTGATATTGAACTTGTACGGTAAACGAGGTTCTTGTAAACAGAGGCGTCCCAAACTTTGGGGTGGCTGTGTCTTTTTGATTTTAATTTCCCTAAGCTATAGGACCATAAGTGGAAGTGCCCTAGGCTTTGTTGCTTTGTTTCTTAGTTCCTTCAGGAAACACCATACACTTCTCCCGAGTGTCTGTTGGCAATTTACATCCCGCCCATGAGCATAACAAGGCTCCCAGTTCTCCATGGCCTGTCCTGCGTTTCTGGATTTTACACTTTTTTCAGATGGCCCTTTTGACCGGGGGGAAGTGAGACTTCATTGTAGTGCAGATTTCCATTGCAAGTTTGCTTGGTTGGCCAAAAAGTGCGTATGCGTTTTTTCCTGAATATATTCAGGAAAAAACGCATACGCCCTTTTTGGCCAAGTGCATCATTGTGGACGTTCTGCCTCTTTTCCTATGCTTTCAATGCAATTCCAGTCTACCTCCTGAAATCGGTTTCCTGCAATTCTGCCCCGCTTTCAAGTCCTCTTGGCAGCCTTACTTCAGTATATTTTTGGACGATAGCTGTCATTTATAACTCTGCAGGTTTGTGAATTACAGTGCCCCTGAGCTCCTTTCTTCAACTCGCTTTCTTTTGAGCTGGCCGCAACACCGCAAGATGGCTTCAGGCCCTAATCTGTTTCGGGCACGGCATGCTGAGCCTTTGGTTAATTCCTCTTCCTGGTGGGAAATGAGAGTTAAATTTGCCCGTCCAGACACCTCCAGCTAGTCTCTCATTGGTTCTCACTATTCCTGTTCATCTTCCGCAGAAATTGCAAACTGGGCCAAACAGGATGTTAAAGGGACTGACTCTCCAAGTTGGGAGAGTGTTAGTAAAGCGTCTGGAATGTTGCACCCGAGTACCAGGGTACGAAAACTGAGACATATTTGAACACGTATCCCGATCACATGGTTGATCATACTCTAGGTTCCACATGCATGTTTTAGCTGAAGGAAGAATACCTTAAACCTGGGTAGTTGAAACCCGTGGAATGGGTACCATGCAATATGACTTCAAAGGGTCTTCATTTGCTCACCGAACCTCTCCAATCCTATCACTGCTGCGTTTATGCCCCTGTACACACGCTTGATTCTCTTTCGGAGACATAGCAATCCATAGGTTTGAAGATACTTACTAGTCAGGTACATACTTAGGCGTTTAATATGCGGTGTTGAGTCCATTTCGTTGAGCAAGGAGTAGCTCTTGTCTATTCCATATTTGGCTTAAGGAACTTTATCTGTGCTCATTTCAATCTCTGGTTTTATGCAGCACCCCAACTCACCTTTCCCCTTAAGGAAGCATAAGTTGGTTTTCTAAATTTGAGACCTTGTTCTGTTTTGGAATTCAGTTCCTGTGTAGCCAAGTTTACATTCCGTGTATTAGTGATATCTTATGATGTTTCTTTTTCTGTGTGACTTATTTCAGTTAGAATCATCGTACCTGAATCCACTCATTATGCTGCTACGGGCCTGATGACATAGATTTCATTGCTGAGTGATACTGCATTGTAAATAAGTACCACAATTCTTTATCCATTTTTCACTTTCTGTGATATTGAACTTGTATGGTAAATGAGGTTCTTGTAAACAGAGGCGGCCCAAACATTGGGGTGGCTGTGTCTTTTTGATTTTAATTTCCCTAAGCTATAGGACCATAAGTGGAAGTGCCCTAGGCTCTGTTGCTTTGTTTTTTAGATGTTTCAGGAAACACCATACACTTCTCCCGAGTGTCTGTTGGCAATTTACATCCCGCCCATCAGCATAACAAGGCTCCCAGTTCTCCATGGCCTGTCCTGCCTTTCTGGATTTTACACTTTTTTCAGATGGCCCTTTTGACCTGGGGGAAGTGAGACTTCATTGTAGTGCAGATTTCGTTTGCAAGCTTGCTTGGTTGGCCAAAAAGGGCGTATGCGTTTTTTCCTGAATATATTCAGGAAAAAACGCATACGCCCTTTTTGGCCAAGTGCATCATTGTGGACGTTCTGCCTCTTTTCCTATGCTTTCAATGCAATTCCAGTCTACCTCCTGAAATCGGTTTCCTGCAATTCTGCCCCGCTTTCAAGTCCTCTTGGCAGCCTTACTTCAGTATATTTTTGAACGATAGCTGTCATTTATAACTCAGCAGGTTCGTGAATTGCAGTGCCCCTGAGCTCCTTTCTTCAACTCGCTTTCTTTTGAGCTGGCCGCAACACCGCAGGATGGCTTCAGGCCCTAATCTGGTTCCGGCATGGCACGCTGAGCCTTTGATTAGTTCCTCTTCCAGATGGGAAATGAGAGTTAAATTTGCCCGTCCAGACACCTCCAGCTAGTCTCTCATTGGTTCTCCCTATTCCTGTTCATCTTCCGCAGAAATTGCAAACTGGGCCAAACAGGAGGTTAAAGGCGCTGACTCTCCAAGTGGGGAGAGTGTTAGTAAAGCGTCTGGAATGTTGCACCTGAGTACCAGGGGAGGAAAACTGAGACATATTTGAAAACGTCTCCCGTTCACACGGTTGATCATACTCTGGGTTCCACATGCATGTTTTAGCTGAAGGAAGAATACCTTAAACCTGGGTAGTTGAAACCCGTGGAATGGGTACCATGCAATATGACTTCAAAGGGTCTTCATTTGCTCACCGAACCTCTCCAATCCTATCACTGCTGCGTTTATGCCCCTGTACACACGCTTGATTCTCTTTCGGAGACATAGCAATCCATAGGTTTGAAGATACTTACTAGTCAGGTACATACTTAGGCGTTTAATATGCGGTGTTGAGTCCATTTCGTTGAGCAAGGAGTAGCTCTTGTCTATTCCATATTTGGCTTAAGGAACTTTATCTGTGCTCATTTCAATCTCTGGTTTTATGCAGCACCCCAACTCACCTTTCCCCTTAAGCAAGCATAAGTTGGTTTTCTAAATTTGAGACCTTGTTCTGTTTTGGAATTTAGTTCCTGTGTAGCCAAGTTTACATTCCGTGTATTAGTGATATCTTATGATGTTTCTTTTTCTGTGTGACTTATTTCAGTTAGAATCATTGTACCTGAATCCACTCATTATGCTGCTACGGGCCTGATGACATAGATTTCATTGCTGAGTGATACTGCATTGTAAATAAGTACCACAATTCTTTATCCATTTTTCACTTTCTGTGATATTGAACTTGTATGGTAAATGAGGTTCTTGTAAACAGAGGCGTCCCAAACTTTGGGTGGCTGTGTCTTTTTGATTTTAATTTCCCTAAGCTATAGGACCATAAGTGGAAGTGCCCTAGGCTCTGTTGCTTTGTTTTTTAGATGTTTCACGAAACACCATACACTTCTCCCGAGTGTCTGTTGGCAATTTACATCCCGCCCATCAGCATAACAAGGCTCCCAGTTCTCCATGGCCTGTCCTGCCTTTCTGGATTTTACACTTTTTTCAGATGGCCCTTTTGACCTGGGGGAAGTGAGACTTCATTGTAGTGCAGATTTCCTTTGCAAGCTTGCTTGGTTGGCCAAAAAGGGCGTATGCGTTTTTTCCTGAATATATTCAGGAAAAAACGCATACGCCCTTTTTGGCCAAGTGCATCATTGTGGACGTTCTGCCTCTTTTCCTATGCTTTCAATGCAATTCCAGTCTACCTCCTGAAATCGGTTTCCTGCAATTCTGCCCCGCTTTCAAGTCCTCTTGGCAGCCTTACTTCAGTATATTTTTGGACGATAGCTGTCATTTATAACTCAGCAGGTTCGTGAATTGCAGTGCCCCTGAGCTCCTTTCTTCAACTCGCTTTCTTTTGAGCTGGCCGCAACAACGCAGGATGGCTTCAGGCTCTAATCTGGTTCAGGCATGGCACGCTGAGCCTTTGGTTATTTCCTCTTCCTGGTGGGAAATGAGAGTTAAATTTGCCCGTCCAGACACCTCCAGCTAGTCTCTCATTGGTTCTCCCTATTCCTGTTCATCTTCCACAGAAATTGCAAACTGGGCCAAACAGGAGGTTAAAGGCGCTGACTCTCCAAGTCGGGGGAGTGTTAGTAAAGCGTCTGGAATGTTGCACCCGAGTACCGGGGAGGAAAACTGAGACATATTTGAACACGTCTCCTGTTCACACGGTTGATCATACTCTGGGTTCCACATGCATGTTTTAGCTGAAGGAAGAATACCTTAAACCTGGAGAGTTGAGACCCGTGGAATGGGTACCATGCAATATGACTTCAAAGGGTCTTCATTTGCTCACCGAACCTCTCCAATCCTATCACTGCTGCATTTATGCCCCTGTACACACGCTTGATTCTCTTATGGAGACATAGCAATCCATAGGTTTTAAGATACTTACTAGTCAGGTACATTCTTAGGCGTTTAATTTGGGGTGTTGAGTCCATTTCGTTGAGCAAGGAGTAGCTCTTGTCTATTCCATATTTGGCTTAAGGAACTTTATCTGTGCTCATTTCAATCTCTGGTTTTATGCAGCACCCCAACTCACCTTTCCCCTTAAGCAAGCATAAGTTGGTTTTCTAAATTTGAGACACTGTTCTGTTTTGGAATTCAGTTCCTGTGTAGCCAAGTTTACATTCCGTGTATTAGTGATATCTTATGATGTTTCTTTTTCTGTGTGACTTATTTCAGTTAGAATCATCATACCTGAATCCACTCATTATGCTGCTACGGGCCTGATGACATAGATTTCATTGCTGAGTGATACTGCATTGTACGTAAGTACCACAAGTTCTTTATCCATTTTTCACTTTCTGTGATATTGAACTTGTACGGTAAACGAGGTTCTTGTAAACAGAGGCGTCCCAAACTTTGGGGTGGCTGTGTCTTTTTGATTTTAATTTCCCTAAGCTATAGGACCATAAGTGGAAGTGCCCTAGGCTTTGTTGCTTTGTTTCTTAGTTCCTTCAGGAAACACCATACACTTCTCCCGAGTGTCTGTTGGCAATTTACATCCCGCCCATGAGCATAACAAGGCTCCCAGTTCTCCATGGCCTGTCCTGCGTTTCTGGATTTTACACTTTTTTCAGATGGCCCTTTTGACCGGGGGGAAGTGAGACTTCATTGTAGTGCAGATTTCCATTGCAAGTTTGCTTGGTTGGCCAAAAAGTGCGTATGCGTTTTTTCCTGAATATATTCAGGAAAAAACGCATACGCCCTTTTTGGCCAAGTGCATCATTGTGGACGTTCTGCCTCTTTGCCGATGCTTTCAATGCAATTCCAGTCTACCTCCTGAAATCGGTTTCCTGCAATTCTGCCCCGCTTTCAAGTCCTCTTGGCAGCCTTACTTCAGTATATTTTTGGACGATAGCTGTCATTTATAACTCTGCAGGTTTGTGAATTACAGTGCCCCTGAGCTCCTTTCTTCAACTCGCTTTCTTTTGAGCTGGCCGCAACACCGCAAGATGGCTTCAGGCCCTAATCTGTTTCGGGCACGGCACGCTGAGCCTTTGGTTAATTCCTCTTCCTGTTGGGAAATGAGAGTTAAATTTGCCCGTCCAGACACCTCCAGCTAGTCTCTCATTGGTTCTCCCTATTCCTGTTCATCTTCCGCAGAAATTGCAAACTGGGCCAAACAGGATGTTAAAGGGACTGACTCTCCAAGTTGGGAGAGTGTTAGTAAAGCGTCTGGAATGTTGCACCCGAGTACCAGGGTACGAAAACTGAGACATATTTGAACACGTATCCCGATCACATGGTTGATCATACTCTAGGTTCCACATGCATGTTTTAGCTGAAGGAAGAATACCTTAAACCTGGGTAGTTGAAACCCGTGGAATGGGTACCATGCAATATGACTTCAAAGGGTCTTCATTTGCTCACCGAACCTCTCCAATCCTATCACTGCTGCGTTTATGCCCCTGTACACACGCTTGATTCTCTTTCGGAGACATAGCAATCCATAGGTTTGAAGATACTTACTAGTCAGGTACATACTTAGGCGTTTAATATGCGGTGTTGAGTCCATTTCGTTGAGCAAGGAGTAGCTCTTGTCTATTCCATATTTGGCTTAAGGAACTTTATCTGTGCTCATTTCAATCTCTGGTTTTATGCAGCACCCCAACTCACCTTTCCCCTTAAGGAAGCATAAGTTGGTTTTCTAAATTTGAGACCTTGTTCTGTTTTGGAATTCAGTTCCTGTGTAGCCAAGTTTACATTCCGTGTATTAGTGATATCTTATGATGTTTCTTTTTCTGTGTGACTTATTTCAGTTAGAATCATCGTACCTGAATCCACTCATTATGCTGCTACGGGCCTGATGACATAGATTTCATTGCTGAGTGATACTGCATTGTAAATAAGTACCACAATTCTTTATCCATTTTTCACTTTCTGTGATATTGAACTTGTATGGTAAATGAGGTTCTTGTAAACAGAGGTGGCCCAAACATTGGGGTGGCTGTGTCTTTTTGATTTTAATTTCCCTAAGCTATAGGACCATAAGTGGAAGTGCCCTAGGCTCTGTTGCTTTGTTTTTTAGATGTTTCAGGAAACACCATACACTTCTCCCGAGTGTCTGTTGGCAATTTACATCCCGCCCATCAGCATAACAAGGCTCCCAGTTCTCCATGGCCTGTCCTGCCTTTCTGGATTTTACACTTTTTTCAGATGGCCCTTTTGACCTGGGGGAAGTGAGACTTCATGTAGTGCAGATTTCCTTTGCAAGCTTGCTTGTTTGGCCTAAAAGGGCGTATGCGTTTTTTCCTGAATATATTCAGGAAAAAACGCATACGCCCTTTTTGGCCAAGTGCATCATTGTGGACGTTCTGCCTCTTTTCCTATGCTTTCAATGCAATTCCAGTCTACCTCCTGAAATCGGTTTCCTGCAATTCTGCCCCGCTTTCAAGTCCTCTTGGCAGCCTTACTTCAGTATATTTTTGGACGATAGCTGTCATTTATAACTCAGCAGGTTCGTGAATTGCAGTGCCCCTGAGCTCCTTTCTTCAACTCGCTTTCTTTTGAGCTGGCCGCAACAACGCAGGATGGCTTCAGGCCCTAATCTGGTTCCGGCACGGCACGCTGAGCCTTTGGTTAATTCCTCTTCCTGGTGGAAATGAGAGTTAAATTTGCCCGTCCAGACACCTCCAGCTAGTCTCTCATTGGTTCTCACTATTCCTGTTCATCTTCCGCAGAAATTGCAAACTGAGCCATACAGGAGGTTAAAGGGACTGACTCTCCATGTCGGGAGAGTGTTAGTAAAGCGTCTGGAATGTTGCACCCGAGTACCAGGGTACGAAAACTGAGACATATTTGAACACGTCTCCCGTTCACACGGTTGATCATACTCTGGGTTCCACGTGCATGATTTAGCTGAAGGAAGAATACCTTAAACCTGGAGAGTTGAGACCCGTGGAATGGGTAGCATGCAATATGACTTCAAAGGGTCTTCATTTGCTCACCGAACCTCTCCAATCCTATCACTGCTGCGTTTATGCCCCTGTACACACGCTTGATTCTCTTTTGGAGACATAGCAATCCATAGGTTTTAAGATACTTACTAGTCAGGTACATTCTTAGGCGTTTAATATGGGGTGTTGAGTCCATTTCGTTGAGCAAGGAGTAGCTCTTGTCTATTCCATATTTGGCTTAAGGAACTTTATCTGTGCTCATTTCAATCTCTGGTTTTATGCAGCACCCCAACTCACCTTTCCCCTTAAGCAAGCATAAGATGGTTTTCTAAATTTGAGACCCTGTTCTGTTCTGTAATTCAGTTCCTGTGTAGCCAAGTTTACATTCCGTGTATTACTGATATCTTATGATGTTTCTTTTTCTGTGTGACTTATTTCAGTTAGAATCATCGTACCTGAATCCACTCATTATGCTGCTACGGGCCTGATGACATAGATTTCATTGCTGAGTGATACTGCATTGTACATAAGTACCACAAGTTCTTTATACATTTTTCACTTTCTGTGATATTGAACTTGTATGGTAAACGAGGTTCTTGTAAACAGAGGCGTCCCAAACTTTGGGGTGGCTGTGTCTTTTTGATTTTAATTTCCCTAAACTATAGGACCATAAGTGGAAGTGCCCTAGGCTCTGTTGCTTGGTTTTTTAGATGTTTCAGGAAACACCATACACTTCTCCCGAGTGGCTGTTGGCAATTTACATCCCGCCCATCAGCATAACAAGGCTCCCAGTTCTCCATGGCCTGTCCTGCCTTTCTGGATTTTACACTTTTTTCAGATGGCCCTTTTGACCGGGGGGAAGTGAGACTTCATTGTAGTGCAGATTTCCTTTGCAAGCTTGCTTGGTTGGCCAAAAAGGGCGTATGCGTTTTTTCCTGAATATATTCAGGAAAAAACGCATACGCCCTTTTTGGCCAAGTGCATCATTGTGGACGTTCTGCCTCTTTTCCTATGCTTTCAATGCAATTCCAGTCTACCTCCTGAAATCGGTTTCCTGCAATTCTGCCCCGCTTTCAAGTCCTCTTGGCAGCCTTACTTCAGTATATTTTTGGACAATAGCTGTCATTTATAACTCTGCAGGTTTGTGAATTACAGTGCCCCTGAGCTCCTTTCTTCAACTCGCTTTCTTGTGAGCTGGCCGCAACACCGCAGTATGGCTTCAGGCCCTAATCTGGTTCCGGCATGGCACGCTGAGCCTTTGGTTAATTCCTCTTCCTGGTGGGAAATGAGAGTTAAATTTGCCCGTCCAGACACCTCCAGCTAGTCTCTCATTGGTTCTCGCTATTCCTGTTCATCTTCCGCAGAAATTGCAAACTGGGCCAAACAGGATGTTAAAGGGACTGACTCTCCAAGTTGGGAGAGTGTTAGTAAAGCGTCTGGAATGTTGCACCCGAGTACCAGGGTACGAAAACTGAGACATATTTGAAAACGTCTCCCGTTCACACGGTTGATCATACTCTAGGTTCCACATGCATGTTTTAGCTGAAGGAAGAATACCTTAAACCTGGGTAGTTGAAACCCGTGGAATGGGTACCATGCAATATGACTTCAAAGGGTCTTCATTTGCTCACCGAACCTCTCCAATCCTATCACTGCTGCGTTTATGCCCCTGTACACACGCTTGATTCTCTTTCGGAGACATAGCAATCCATAGGTTTGAAGATACTTACTAGTCAGGTACATTCTTAGGCGTTTAATATGCGGTGTTGAGTCCATTTCGTTGAGCAAGGAGTAGCTCTTGTCTATTCCATATTTGGCTTAAGGAACTTTATCTGTGCTCATTTCAATCTCTGGTTTTATGCAGCACCCCAACTCACCTTTCCCCTTAAGGAAGCATAAGTTGGTTTTCTAAATTTGAGACCTTGTTCTGTTTTGGAATTCAGTTCCTGTGTAGCCAAGTTTACATTCCGTGTATTACTGATATCTTATGATGTTTCTTTTTCTGTGTGACTTATTTCAGTTAGAATCATCGTACCTGAATCCACTCATTATGCTGCTACGGGCCTGATGACATAGATTTCATTGCTGAGTGATACTGCATTGTAAATAAGTACCACAATTCTTTATCCATTTTTCACTTTCTGTGATATTGAACTTGTATGGTAAATGAGGTTCTTGTAAACAGAGGCGGCCCAAACTTTGGGGTGGCTGTGTCTTTTTGATTTTAATTTCCCTAAGCTATAGGACCATAAGTGGAAGTGCCCTAGGCTCTGTTGCTTTGTTTTTTAGATGTTTCAGGAAACACCATACACTTCTCCCGAGTGTCTGTTGGCAATTTACATCCCGCCCATCAGCATAACAAGGCTCCCAGTTCTCCATGGCCTGTCCTGCCTTTCTGGATTTTACACTTTTTTCAGATGGCCCTTTTGACCTGGGGGAAGTGAGACTTCATTGTAGTGCAGATTTCCTTTGCAAGCTTGCTTGGTTGGCCAAAAAGGGCGTATGCGTTTTTTCCTGAATATATTCAGGAAAAAACGCATACGCCCTTTTTGGCCAAGTGCATCATTGTGGACGTTCTGCCTCTTTTCCTATGCTTTCAATGCAATTCCAGTCTACCTCCTGAAATCGGTTTCCTGCAATTCTGCCCCGCTTTCAAGTCCTCTTGGCAGCCTTACTTCAGTATATTTTTGAACGATAGCTGTCATTTATAACTCAGCAGGTTCGTGAATTGCAGTGCCCCTGAGCTCCTTTCTTCAACTCGCTTTCTTTTGAGCTGGCCGCAACACCGCAGGATGGCTTCAGGCCCTAATCTGGTTCCGGCATGGCACGCTGAGCCTTTGGTTATTTCCTCTTCCTGGTGGGAAATGAGAGTTAAATTTGCCCGTCCAGACACCTCCAGCTAGTCTCTCATTGGTTCTCCCTATTCCTGTTCATCTTCCGCAGAAATTGCAAACTGGGCCAAACAGGAGGTTAAAGGTGCTGACTCTCCAAGTGGCGAGAGTGTTAGTAAAGCGTCTGGAATATTGCACCCGAGTACCAGCGGAGGAAAACTGAGACATATTTGAACACGTCTCCCGTTCACACGGTTGATCATACTCTGGGTTCCACATGCATGTTTTAGCTGAAGGAAGAATACCTTAAACGTGGGTAGTTGAAACCTCTGGAATGGGTACCATGCAATATGACTTCAAAGGGTCTTCATTTGCTCATCGAACATCTCCAATCCTATCACTGCTGCGTTTATGCCCCTGTACACACGCTTGATTCTCTTTCGGAGACATAGCAATCCATAGGTTTTAAGATACTTACTAGTCAGGTACATTCTTAGGCATTTAATATGGGGTGTTGAGTCCATTTCGTTGATCAAGGAGTAGCTCTTGTCTATTCCATATTTGGCTTAAGGAACGGTATCTGTGCTAATTTCAAACTCTGGTTTTATGCAGCACCCCAACTCACCTTTCCCCTTAAGCAAGCATAAGTTGGTTTTCTAAATTTGAGACCCTGTTCTGTTTTGGAATTCAGTTCCTGTGTAGCCAAGTTTACATTCCGTGTATTACTGATATCTTATGATGTTTCTTTTTCTGTGTGACTTATTTCAGTTAGAATCATCGTACCTGAATCCACTCATTATGCTGCTACGGGCCTGATGACATAGATTTCATTGCTGAGTGATACTGCATTGTACGTAAGTACCACAAGATCTTTATCCATTTTTCACTTTCTGTGATATTGGACTTGTACGGTAAACGAGGTTCTTGTAAACAGAGGCGTCCCAAATTTTGGGGTGGCTGTGTCTTTTTGATTTTAATTTCCCTAAGCTATAGGACCATATGTGGAAGTGCCCTAGGCTCTGTTGCTTTGTTTTTTAGATGTTTCAGGAAACACCATACACTTCTCCCGAGTGTCTGTTGGCAATTTACATCCCGCCCATCAGCATAACAAGGCTCCCAGTTCTCCATGGCCTGTCCTGCCTTTCTGGATTTTACACTTTTTTCAGATGGCCCTTTTGACCGGGGGGAAGTGAGACTTCATTGTAGTGCAGATTTCCTTTGCAAGCTTGCTTGGTAGGCCAAAAAGTGCGTATGCGTTTTTTCCTGAATATATTCAGGAAAAAACGCATACGCCCTTTTTGGCCAAGTGCATCATTGTGGACGTTCTGCCTCTTTTCCTATGCTTTCAATGCAATTCCAGTCTACCTCCTGAAATCGGTTTCCTGCAATTCTGCCCCGCTTTCAAGTCCTCTTGGCAGCCTTACTTCAGTATATTTTTGGATGATAGCTGTCATTTATAACTCTGCAGATTTGTGAATTACAGTGCCCCTGAGCTCCTTTCTTCAACTCGCTTTCTTGTGAGATGGCCGCAACACCGCAGGATGGCTTCAGGCCCTAATCTGGTTCCGGCACGGCACGCTGAGCGTTTGGTTAATTCCTCTTCCTGCTGGGAAATGAGAGTTAAATTT
Source organism: Grampus griseus (assembly GCF_964374135.1). Classification (NCBI taxonomy): domain Eukaryota; kingdom Metazoa; phylum Chordata; class Mammalia; order Artiodactyla; family Delphinidae; genus Grampus; species Grampus griseus. Next base: position 23,543 of record NW_028132926.1, on the reverse strand, counting down.
GCCCGTCCAGACACCTCCAGCTAGTCTCTCATTGGTTCTCCCTATTCCTGTCCATCTTCCGCAGAAATTGCAAACTGGGCCAAACAGGAGGTTAAACGGACTGACTCTCCAAGTCGGGAGACTGTTAGTAAAGCATCTGGAATGTTGCACCCGAGTACCAGGGGACGAAAACTGAGACATATTTGAACACGTCTCCCGATCACATGGTTGATCATACTCTAGGTTCCACATGCATGTTTTAGCTGAATGAAGAATAACTTAAACCTGGGTAGTTGAAACCCGTGGAATGGGTACCATGCAATATGACTTCAAAGGGTCTTCATTTGCTCATCGAACCTCTCCAATCCTATCACTGCTGCGTTTATGCCCCTGTACACATGCTTGATTCTCTTTCGGAGACATAGCAATCCATAGGTTTTAAGATACTTACTAGTCAGGTACATTCTTAGGCGTTTAATATGCGGTGTTGAGTCCATTTCTTTGAGCAAGGAGTAGCTCTTGTCTATTCCGTATTTGGCTTCAGGAACTTTATCTGTGCTCATTTCAATCTCTGGTTTTATGCAGCACCCCAACTCACCTTTCCCCTTAAGCAAGCAGAAGTTGGTTTTCTAAATTTGAGACCCTGTTCTGTTCTGTAATTCAGTTCCTGTGTAGCCAAGTTTACATTCCGTGTATTACTGATATCTTATGATGTTTCTTTTTCTGTGTGACTTATTTCAGTTAGAATCATCATACCTGAATCCACTCATTGTGCTGCTAAGGGCCTGATGACATAGATTTCATTGCTGAGTGATATTGCTTTGTAAGTAAATACAACTTCTTTATCCATTTTTCACTTTCTGCGATGTTGAACATGTACTGTAAACAAGGATCTTGTAAACAGAGGCGTCCCAAACTTTGGGGTGGCTGTGTCTTTTTGATTTTAATTTCCCTAAGCTATAGGACCATAAGTGGAAGTGCCCTAGGCTCTGTTGCTTTGTTTTGTAGATGTTTCAGGAAACACCATACACTTCTCCCGAGTGTCTGTTGGCAATTTACATCCCTCCCATCAGCATAACAAGGCTCCCAGTTCTCCATGGCCTGTCCTGCCTTTCTGGATTTTACACTTTTTTCAGATGGCCCTTTTGACCGGGGGGAAGTGAGACTTCATTGTAGTGCAGATTTCCTTTGCAAGCTTGCTTGGTTGGCCATAAAGGGCGTATGCGTTTTTTCCTGAATATATTCAGGAAAAAACGCATACGCCCTTTTTGGCCAAGTGCATCATTGTGGACGTTCTGCCTCTTTTCCTATGCTTTCAATGCAATTCCAGTCTACCTCCTGAAATCGGTTTCCTGCAATTCTGCCCCGCTTTCAAGTCCTCTTGGCAGCCTTACTTCAGTATATTTTTGGACGATAGCTGTCATTTATAACTCTGCAGGTTTGTGAATTACAGTGCCCCTGAGCTCCTTTCTTCAACTCGCTTTCTTGTGAGATGGCCGCAACACCGCAGGATGGCTTCAGGCCCTAATCTGGTTCCGGCACGGCACGCTGAGCCTTTGGTTAATTCCTCTTCCTGGTGGAAATGAGAGTTAAATTTGCCCGTCCAGACACCTCCAGCTAGTCTCTCATTGGTTCTCACTATTCCTGTTCATCTTCCGCAGAAATTGCAAACTGAGCCATACAGGAGGTTAAAGGGACTGACTCTCCATGTCGGGAGAGTGTTAGTAAAGCGTCTGGAATGTTGCACCCGAGTACCAGGGTACGAAAACTGAGACATATTTGAACACGTCTCCCGTTCACACGGTTGATCATACTCTGGGTTCCACGTGCATGATTTAGCTGAAGGAAGAATACCTTAAACCTGGAGAGTTGAGACCCGTGGAATGGGTAGCATGCAATATGACTTCAAAGGGTCTTCATTTGCTCACCGAACCTCTCCAATCCTATCACTGCTGCGTTTATGCCCCTGTACACACGCTTGATTCTCTTTTGGAGACATAGCAATCCATAGGTTTTAAGATACTTACTAGTCAGGTACATTCTTAGGCGTTTAATATGGGGTGTTGAGTCCATTTCGTTGAGCAAGGAGTAGCTCTTGTCTATTCCATATTTGGCTTAAGGAACTTTATCTGTGCTCATTTCAATCTCTGGTTTTATGCAGCACCCCAACTCACCTTTCCCCTTAAGGAAGCATAAGTTGGTTTTCTAAATTTGAGACCTTGTTCTGTTTTGGAATTCAGTTCCTGTGTAGCCAAGTTTACATTCCGTGTATTACTGATATCTTATGATGTTTCTTTTTCTGTGTGACTTATTTCAGTTAGAATCATCGTACCTGAATCCACTCATTATGCTGCTACGGGCCTGATGACATAGATTTCATTGCTGAGTGATACTGCATTGTAAATAAGTACCACAATTCTTTATCCATTTTTCACTTTCTGTGATATTGAACTTGTATGGTAAATGAGGTTCTTGTAAACAGAGGCGGCCCAAACTTTGGGGTGGCTGTGTCTTTTTGATTTTAATTTCCCTAAGCTATAGGACCATAAGTGGAAGTGCCCTAGGCTCTGTTGCTTTGTTTTTTAGATGTTTCAGGAAACACCATACACTTCTCCCGAGTGTCTGTTGGCAATTTACATCCCGCCCATCAGCATAACAAGGCTCCCAGTTCTCCATGGCCTGTCCTGCCTTTCTGGATTTTACACTTTTTTCAGATGGCCCTTTTGACCTGGGGGAAGTGAGACTTCATTGTAGTGCAGATTTCCTTTGCAAGCTTGCTTGGTTGGCCAAAAAGGGCGTATGCGTTTTTTCCTGAATATATTCAGGAAAAAACGCATACGCCCTTTTTGGCCAAGTGCATCATTGTGGACGTTCTGCCTCTTTTCCTATGCTTTCAATGCAATTCCAGTCTACCTCCTGAAATCGGTTTCCTGCAATTCTGCCCCGCTTTCAAGTCCTCTTGGCAGCCTTACTTCAGTATATTTTTGAACGATAGCTGTCATTTATAACTCAGCAGGTTCGTGAATTGCAGTGCCCCTGAGCTCCTTTCTTCAACTCGCTTTCTTTTGAGCTGGCCGCAACACCGCAGGATGGCTTCAGGCCCTAATCTGGTTCCGGCATGGCACGCTGAGCCTTTGGTTAGTTCCTCTTCCAGATGGGAAATGAGAGTTAAATTTGCCCGTCCAGACACCTCCAGCTAGTCTCTCATTGGTTCTCCCTATTCCTGTTCATCTTCCGCAGAAATTGCAAACTGGGCCAAACAGGAGGTTAAAGGTGCTGACTCTCCAAGTGGCGAGAGTGTTAGTAAAGCGTCTGGAATATTGCACCCGAGTACCAGCGGAGGAAAACTGAGACATATTTGAACACGTCTCCCGTTCACACGGTTGATCATACTCTGGGTTCCACATGCATGTTTTAGCTGAAGGAAGAATACCTTAAACGTGGGTAGTTGAAACCTCTGGAATGGGTACCATGCAATATGACTTCAAAGGGTCTTCATTTGCTCATCGAACATCTCCAATCCTATCACTGCTGCGTTTATGCCCCTGTACACACGCTTGATTCTCTTTCGGAGACATAGCAATCCATAGGTTTTAAGATACTTACTAGTCAGGTACATTCTTAGGCATTTAATATGGGGTGTTGAGTCCATTTCGTTGATCAAGGAGTAGCTCTTGTCTATTCCATATTTGGCTTAAGGAACGGTATCTGTGCTAATTTCAAACTCTGGTTTTATGCAGCACCCCAACTCACCTTTCCCCTTAAGCAAGCATAAGTTGGTTTTCTAAATTTGAGACCCTGTTCTGTTTTGGAATTCAGTTCCTGTGTAGCCAAGTTTACATTCCGTGTATTACTGATATCTTATGATGTTTCTTTTTCTGTGTGACTTATTTCAGTTAGAATCATCGTACCTGAATCCACTCATTATGCTGCTACGGGCCTGATGACATAGATTTCATTGCTGAGTGATACTGCATTGTACGTAAGTACCACAAGATCTTTATCCATTTTTCACTTTCTGTGATATTGGACTTGTACGGTAAACGAGGTTCTTGTAAACAGAGGCGTCCCAAATTTTGGGGTGGCTGTGTCTTTTTGATTTTAATTTCCCTAAGCTATAGGACCATATGTGGAAGTGCCCTAGGCTCTGTTGCTTTGTTTTTTAGATGTTTCAGGAAACACCATACACTTCTCCCGAGTGTCTGTTGGCAATTTACATCCCGCCCATCAGCATAACAAGGCTCCCAGTTCTCCATGGCCTGTCCTGCCTTTCTGGATTTTACACTTTTTTCAGATGGCCCTTTTGACCGGGGGGAAGTGAGACTTCATTGTAGTGCAGATTTCCTTTGCAAGCTTGCTTGGTAGGCCAAAAAGGGCGTATGCGTTTTTTCCTGAATATATTCAGGAAAAAACGCATACGCCCTTTTTGGCCAAGTGCATCATTGTGGACGTTCTGCCTCTTTTCCTATGCTTTCAATGCAATTCCAGTCTACCTCCTGAAATCGGTTTCCTGCAATTCTGCCCCGCTTTCAAGTCCTCTTGGCAGCCTTACTTCAGTATATTTTTGGATGATAGCTGTCATTTATAACTCTGCAGATTTGTGAATTACAGTGCCCCTGAGCTCCTTTCTTCAACTCGCTTTCTTGTGAGATGGCCGCAACACCGCAGGATGGCTTCAGGCCCTAATCTGGTTCCGGCACGGCACGCTGAGCGTTTGGTTAATTCCTCTTCCTGCTGGGAAATGAGAGTTAAATTTGCCCGTCCAGACACCTCCAGCTAGTCTCTCATTGGTTCTCCCTATTCCTGTCCATCTTCCGCAGAAATTGCAAACTGGGCCAAACAGGAGGTTAAACGGACTGACTCTCCAAGTCGGGAGACTGTTAGTAAAGCATCTGGAATGTTGCACCCGAGTACCAGGGGACGAAAACTGAGACATATTTGAACACGTCTCCCGATCACATGGTTGATCATACTCTAGGTTCCACATGCATGTTTTAGCTGAATGAAGAATAACTTAAACCTGGGTAGTTGAAACCCGTGGAATGGGTACCATGCAATATGACTTCAAAGGGTCTTCATTTGCTCATCGAACCTCTCCAATCCTATCACTGCTGCGTTTATGCCCCTGTACACATGCTTGATTCTCTTTCGGAGACATAGCAATCCATAGGTTTTAAGATACTTACTAGTCAGGTACATTCTTAGGCGTTTAATATGCGGTGTTGAGTCCATTTCTTTGAGCAAGGAGTAGCTCTTGTCTATTCCGTATTTGGCTTCAGGATCTTTATCTGTGCTCATTTCAATCTCTGGTTTTATGCAGCACCCCAACTCACCTTTCCCCTTAAGCAAGCAGAAGTTGGTTTTCTAAATTTGAGACCCTGTTCTGTTCTGTAATTCAGTTCCTGTGTAGCCAAGTTTACATTCCGTGTATTACTGATATCTTATGATGTTTCTTTTTCTGTGTGACTTATTTCAGTTAGAATCATCATACCTGAATCCACTCATTGTGCTGCTAAGGGCCTGATGACATAGATTTCATTGCTGAGTGATATTGCTTTGTAAGTAAATACAACTTCTTTATCCATTTTTCACTTTCTGCGATGTTGAACATGTACTGTAAACAAGGATCTTGTAAACAGAGGCGTCCCAAACTTTGGGGTGGCTGTGTCTTTTTGATTTTAATTTCCCTAAGCTATAGGACCATAAGTGGAAGTGCCCTAGGCTCTGTTGCTTTGTTTTGTAGATGTTTCAGGAAACACCATACACTTCTCCCGAGTGTCTGTTGGCAATTTACATCCCTCCCATCAGCATAACAAGGCTCCCAGTTCTCCATGGCCTGTCCTGCCTTTCTGGATTTTACACTTTTTTCAGATGGCCCTTTTGACAGGGGGGAAGTGAGACTTCATTGTAGTGCAGATTTCCTTTGCAAGCTTGCTTGGTTGGCCAAAAAGGGCGTATGCGTTTTTTCCTGAATATATTCAGGAAAAAACGCATACGCCCTTTTTGGCCAAGTGCATCATTGTGGACGTTCTGCCTCTTTTCCTATGCTTTCAATGCAATTCCAGTCTACCTCCTGAAATCGGTTTCCTGCAATTCTGCCCCGCTTTCAAGTCCTCTTGGCAGCCTTACTTCAGTATATTTTTGGACGATAGCTGTCATTTATAACTCTGCAGGTTTGTGAATTACAGTGCCCCTGAGCTCCTTTCTTCAACTCGCTTTCTTGTGAGATGGCCGCAACACCGCAGGATGGCTTCAGGCCCTAATCTGGTTCCGGCACGGCACGCTGAGCCTTTGGTTAATTCCTCTTCCTGGTGGAAATGAGAGTTAAATTTGCCCGTCCAGACACCTCCAGCTAGTCTCTCATTGGTTCTCACTATTCCTGTTCATCTTCCGCAGAAATTGCAAACTGAGCCATACAGGAGGTTAAAGGGACTGACTCTCCATGTCGGGAGAGTGTTAGTAAAGCGTCTGGAATGTTGCACCCGAGTACCAGGGTACGAAAACTGAGACATATTTGAACACGTCTCCCGTTCACACGGTTGATCATACTCTGGGTTCCACGTGCATGATTTAGCTGAAGGAAGAATACCTTAAACCTGGAGAGTTGAGACCCGTGGAATGGGTAGCATGCAATATGACTTCAAAGGGTCTTCATTTGCTCACCGAACCTCTCCAATCCTATCACTGCTGCGTTTATGCCCCTGTACACACGCTTGATTCTCTTTTGGAGACATAGCAATCCATAGGTTTTAAGATACTTACTAGTCAGGTACATTCTTAGGCGTTTAATATGGGGTGTTGAGTCCATTTCGTTGAGCAAGGAGTAGCTCTTGTCTACTCCATATTTGGCTTAAGGAACTTTATCTGTGCTCATTTCAATCTCTGGTTTTATGCAGCACCCCAACTCACCTTTCCCCTTAAGCAAGCATAAGATGGTTTTCTAAATTTGAGACCCTGTTCTGTTCTGTAATTCAGTTCCTGTGTAGCCAAGTTTACATTCCGTGTATTACTGATATCTTATGATGTTTCTTTTTCTGTGTGACTTATTTCAGTTAGAATCATCGTACCTGAATCCACTCATTATGCTGCTACGGGCCTGATGACATAGATTTCATTGCTGAGTGATACTGCATTGTACATAAGTACCACAAGTTCTTTATACATTTTTCACTTTCTGTGATATTGAACTTGTATGGTAAACGAGGTTCTTGTAAACAGAGGCGTCCCAAACTTTGGGGTGGCTGTGTCTTTTTGATTTTAATTTCCCTAAACTATAGGACCATAAGTGGAAGTGCCCTAGGCTCTGTTGCTTTGTTTTTTAGATGTTTCAGGAAACACCATACACTTCTCCCGAGTGGCTGTTGGCAATTTACATCCCGCCCATCAGCATAACAAGGCTCCCAGTTCTCCATGGCCTGTCCTGCCTTTCTGGATTTTACACTTTTTTCAGATGGCCCTTTTGACCGGGGGGAAGTGAGACTTCATTGTAGTGCAGATTTCCTTTGCAAGCTTGCTTGGTTGGCCAAAAAGGGCGTATGCGTTTTTTCCTGAATATATTCAGGAAAAAACGCATACGCCCTTTTTGGCCAAGTGCATCATTGTGGACGTTCTGCCTCTTTTCCTATGCTTTCAATGCAATTCCAGTCTACCTCCTGAAATCGGTTTCCTGCAATTCTGCCCCGCTTTCAAGTCCTCTTGGCAGCCTTACTTCAGTATATTTTTGGACAATAGCTGTCATTTATAACTCTGCAGGTTTGTGAATTACAGTGCCCCTGAGCTCCTTTCTTCAACTCGCTTTCTTGTGAGCTGGCCGCAACACCGCAGTATGGCTTCAGGCCCTAATCTGGTTCCGGCATGGCACGCTGAGCCTTTGGTTAATTCCTCTTCCTGGTGGGAAATGAGAGTTAAATTTGCCCGTCCAGACACCTCCAGCTAGTCTCTCATTGGTTCTCGCTATTCCTGTTCATCTTCCGCAGAAATTGCAAACTGGGCCAAACAGGATGTTAAAGGGACTGACTCTCCAAGTTGGGAGAGTGTTAGTAAAGCGTCTGGAATGTTGCACCCGAGTACCAGGGTACGAAAACTGAGACATATTTGAAAACGTCTCCCGTTCACACGGTTGATCATACTCTAGGTTCCACATGCATGTTTTAGCTGAAGGAAGAATACCTTAAACCTGGGTAGTTGAAACCCGTGGAATGGGTACCATGCAATATGACTTCAAAGGGTCTTCATTTGCTCACCGAACCTCTCCAATCCTATCACTGCTGCGTTTATGCCCCTGTACACACGCTTGATTCTCTTTTGGAGACATAGCAATCCATAGGTTTGAAGATACTTACTAGTCAGGTACATACTTAGGCGTTTAATATGCGGTGTTGAGTCCATTTCGTTGAGCAAGGAGTAGCTCTTGTCTATTCCATATTTGGCTTAAGGAACTTTATCTGTGCTCATTTCAATCTCTGGTTTTATGCAGCACCCCAACTCACCTTTCCCCTTAAGGAAGCATAAGTTGGTTTTCTAAATTTGAGACCTTGTTCTGTTTTGGAATTCAGTTCCTGTGTAGCCAAGTTTACATTCCGTGTATTACTGATATCTTATGATGTTTCTTTTTCTGTGTGACTTATTTCAGTTAGAATCATCGTACCTGAATCCACTCATTATGCTGCTACGGGCCTGATGACATAGATTTCATTGCTGAGTGATACTGCATTGTAAATAAGTACCACAATTCTTTATCCATTTTTCACTTTCTGTGATATTGAACTTGTATGGTAAATGAGGTTCTTGTAAACAGAGGCGGCCCAAACTTTGGGGTGGCTGTGTCTTTTTGATTTTAATTTCCCTAAGCTATAGGACCATAAGTGGAAGTGCCCTAGGCTCTGTTGCTTTGTTTTTTAGATGTTTCAGGAAACACCATACACTTCTCCCGAGTGTCTGTTGGCAATTTACATCCCGCCCATCAGCATAACAAGGCTCCCAGTTCTCCATGGCCTGTCCTGCCTTTCTGGATTTTACACTTTTTTCAGATGGCCCTTTTGACCTGGGGGAAGTGAGACTTCATTGTAGTGCAGATTTCCTTTGCAAGCTTGCTTGGTTGGCCAAAAAGGGCGTATGCGTTTTTTCCTGAATATATTCAGGAAAAAACGCATACGCCCTTTTTGGCCAAGTGCATCATTGTGGACGTTCTGCCTCTTTTCCTATGCTTTCAATGCAATTCCAGTCTACCTCCTGAAATCGGTTTCCTGCAATTCTGCCCCGCTTTCAAGTCCTCTTGGCAGCCTTACTTCAGTATATTTTTGAACGATAGCTGTCATTTATAACTCAGCAGGTTCGTGAATTGCAGTGCCCCTGAGCTCCTTTCTTCAACTCGCTTTCTTTTGAGCTGGCCGCAACACCGCAGGATGGCTTCAGGCCCTAATCTGGTTCCGGCATGGCACGCTGAGCCTTTGGTTAGTTCCTCTTCCAGATGGGAAATGAGAGTTAAATTTGCCCGTCCAGACACCTCCAGCTAGTCTCTCATTGGTTCTCCCTATTCCTGTTCATCTTCCGCAGAAATTGCAAACTGGGCCAAACAGGAGGTTAAAGGTGCTGACTCTCCAAGTGGCGAGAGTGTTAGTAAAGCGTCTGGAATATTGCACCCGAGTACCAGCGGAGGAAAACTGAGACATATTTGAACACGTCTCCCGTTCACACGGTTGATCATACTCTGGGTTCCACATGCATGTTTTAGCTGAAGGAAGAATACCTTAAACGTGGGTAGTTGAAACCTCTGGAATGGGTACCATGCAATATGACTTCAAAGGGTCTTCATTTGCTCATCGAACATCTCCAATCCTATCACTGCTGCGTTTATGCCCCTGTACACACGCTTGATTCTCTTTCGGAGACATAGCAATCCATAGGTTTTAAGATACTTACTAGTCAGGTACATTCTTAGGCATTTAATATGGGGTGTTGAGTCCATTTCGTTGATCAAGGAGTAGCTCTTGTCTATTCCATATTTGGCTTAAGGAACGGTATCTGTGCTAATTTCAAACTCTGGTTTTATGCAGCACCCCAACTCACCTTTCCCCTTAAGCAAGCATAAGTTGGTTTTCTAAATTTGAGACCCTGTTCTGTTTTGGAATTCAGTTCCTGTGTAGCCAAGTTTACATTCCGTGTATTACTGATATCTTATGATGTTTCTTTTTCTGTGTGACTTATTTCAGTTAGAATCATCGTACCTGAATCCACTCATTATGCTGCTACGGGCCTGATGACATAGATTTCATTGCTGAGTGATACTGCATTGTACGTAAGTACCACAAGATCTTTATCCATTTTTCACTTTCTGTGATATTGGACTTGTACGGTAAACGAGGTTCTTGTAAACAGAGGCGTCCCAAATTTTGGGGTGGCTGTGTCTTTTTGATTTTAATTTCCCTAAGCTATAGGACCATATGTGGAAGTGCCCTAGGCTCTGTTGCTTTGTTTTTTAGATGTTTCAGGAAACACCATACACTTCTCCCGAGTGTCTGTTGGCAATTTACATCCCGCCCATCAGCATAACAAGGCTCCCAGTTCTCCATGGCCTGTCCTGCCTTTCTGGATTTTACACTTTTTTCAGATGGCCCTTTTGACCGGGGGGAAGTGAGACTTCATTGTAGTGCAGATTTCCTTTGCAAGCTTGCTTGGTAGGCCAAAAAGGGCGTATGCGTTTTTTCCTGAATATATTCAGGAAAAAACGCATACGCCCTTTTTGGCCAAGTGCATCATTGTGGACGTTCTGCCTCTTTTCCTATGCTTTCAATGCAATTCCAGTCTACCTCCTGAAATCGGTTTCCTGCAATTCTGCCCCGCTTTCAAGTCCTCTTGGCAGCCTTACTTCAGTATATTTTTGGATGATAGCTGTCATTTATAACTCTGCAGATTTGTGAATTACAGTGCCCCTGAGCTCCTTTCTTCAACTCGCTTTCTTGTGAGATGGCCGCAACACCGCAGGATGGCTTCAGGCCCTAATCTGGTTCCGGCACGGCACGCTGAGCGTTTGGTTAATTCCTCTTCCTGCTGGGAAATGAGAGTTAAATTTGCCCGTCCAGACACCTCCAGCTAGTCTCTCATTGGTTCTCCCTATTCCTGTCCATCTTCCGCAGAAATTGCAAACTGGGCCAAACAGGAGGTTAAACGGACTGACTCTCCAAGTCGGGAGACTGTTAGTAAAGCATCTGGAATGTTGCACCCGAGTACCAGGGGACGAAAACTGAGACATATTTGAACACGTCTCCCGATCACATGGTTGATCATACTCTAGGTTCCACATGCATGTTTTAGCTGAATGAAGAATAACTTAAACCTGGGTAGTTGAAACCCGTGGAATGGGTACCATGCAATATGACTTCAAAGGGTCTTCATTTGCTCATCGAACCTCTCCAATCCTATCACTGCTGCGTTTATGCCCCTGTACACATGCTTGATTCTCTTTCGGAGACATAGCAATCCATAGGTTTTAAGATACTTACTAGTCAGGTACATTCTTAGGCGTTTAATATGCGGTGTTGAGTCCATTTCTTTGAGCAAGGAGTAGCTCTTGTCTATTCCGTATTTGGCTTCAGGAACTTTATCTGTGCTCATTTCAATCTCTGGTTTTATGCAGCACCCCAACTCACCTTTCCCCTTAAGCAAGCAGAAGTTGGTTTTCTAAATTTGAGACCCTGTTCTGTTCTGTAATTCAGTTCCTGTGTAGCCAAGTTTACATTCCGTGTATTACTGATATCTTATGATGTTTCTTTTTCTGTGTGACTTATTTCAGTTAGAATCATCATACCTGAATCCACTCATTGTGCTGCTAAGGGCCTGATGACATAGATTTCATTGCTGAGTGATATTGCTTTGTAAGTAAATACAACTTCTTTATCCATTTTTCACTTTCTGCGATGTTGAACATGTACTGTAAACAAGGATCTTGTAAACAGAGGCGTCCCAAACTTTGGGGTGGCTGTGTCTTTTTGATTTTAATTTCCCTAAGCTACAGGACCATAAGTGGAAGTGCCCTAGGCTCTGTTGCTTTGTTTTGTAGATGTTTCAGGAAACACCATACACTTCTCCCGAGTGTCTGTTGGCAATTTACATCCCTCCCATCAGCATAACAAGGCTCCCAGTTCTCCATGGCCTGTCCTGCCTTTCTGGATTTTACACTTTTTTCAGATGGCCCTTTTGACCGGGGGGAAGTGAGACTTCATTGTAGTGCAGATTTCCTTTGCAAGCTTGCTTGGTAGGCCAAAAAGGGCGTATGCGTTTTTTCCTGAATATATTCAGGAAAAAACGCATACGCCCTTTTTGGCCAAGTGCATCATTGTGGACGTTCTGCCTCTTTTCCTATGCTTTCAATGCAATTCCAGTCTACCTCCTGAAATCGGTTTCCTGCAATTCTGCCCCGCTTTCAAGTCCTCTTGGCAGCCTTACTTCAGTATATTTTTGGATGATAGCTGTCATTTATAACTCTGCAGATTTGTGAATTACAGTGCCCCTGAGCTCCTTTCTTCAACTCGCTTTCTTGTGAGATGGCCGCAACACCGCAGGATGGCTTCAGGCCCTAATCTGGTTCCGGCACGGCACGCTGAGCGTTTGGTTAATTCCTCTTCCTGCTGGGAAATGAGAGTTAAATTTGCCCGTCCAGACACCTCCAGCTAGTCTCTCATTGGTTCTCCCTATTCCTGTCCATCTTCCGCAGAAATTGCAAACTGGGCCAAACAGGAGGTTAAACGGACTGACTCTCCAAGTCGGGAGACTGTTAGTAAAGCATCTGGAATGTTGCACCCGAGTACCAGGGGACGAAAACTGAGACATATTTGAACACGTCTCCCGATCACATGGTTGATCATACTCTAGGTTCCACATGCATGTTTTAGCTGAATGAAGAATAACTTAAACCTGGGTAGTTGAAACCCGTGGAATGGGTACCATGCAATATGACTTCAAAGGGTCTTCATTTGCTCATCGAACCTCTCCAATCCTATCACTGCTGCGTTTATGCCCCTGTACACATGCTTGATTCTCTTTCGGAGACATAGCAATCCATAGGTTTTAAGATACTTACTAGTCAGGTACATTCTTAGGCGTTTAATATGCGGTGTTGAGTCCATTTCTTTGAGCAAGGAGTAGCTCTTGTCTATTCCGTATTTGGCTTCAGGAACTTTATCTGTGCTCATTTCAATCTCTGGTTTTATGCAGCACCCCAACTCACCTTTCCCCTTAAGCAAGCAGAAGTTGGTTTTCTAAATTTGAGACCCTGTTCTGTTCTGTAATTCAGTTCCTGTGTAGCCAAGTTTACATTCCGTGTATTACTGATATCTTATGATGTTTCTTTTTCTGTGTGACTTATTTCAGTTAGAATCATCATACCTGAATCCACTCATTGTGCTGCTAAGGGCCTGATGACATAGATTTCATTGCTGAGTGATATTGCTTTGTAAGTAAATACAACTTCTTTATCCATTTTTCACTTTCTGCGATGTTGAACATGTACTGTAAACAAGGATCTTGTAAACAGAGGCGTCCCAAACTTTGGGGTGGCTGTGTCTTTTTGATTTTAATTTCCCTAAGCTATAGGACCATAAGTGGAAGTGCCCTAGGCTCTGTTGCTTTGTTTTGTAGATGTTTCAGGAAACACCATACACTTCTCCCGAGTGTCTGTTGGCAATTTACATCCCTCCCATCAGCATAACAAGGCTCCCAGTTCTCCATGGCCTGTCCTGCCTTTCTGGATTTTACACTTTTTTCAGATGGCCCTTTTGACCGGGGGGAAGTGAGACTTCATTGTAGTGCAGATTTCCTTTGCAAGCTTGCTTGGTTGGCCAAAAAGGGCGTATGCGTTTTTTCCTGAATATATTCAGGAAAAAACGCATACGCCCTTTTTGGCCAAGTGCATCATTGTGGACGTTCTGCCTCTTTTCCTATGCTTTCAATGCAATTCCAGTCTACCTCCTGAAATCGGTTTCCTGCAATTCTGCCCCGCTTTCAAGTCCTCTTGGCAGCCTTACTTCAGTATATTTTTGGACGATAGCTGTCATTTATAACTCTGCAGGTTTGTGAATTACAGTGCCCCTGAGCTCCTTTCTTCAACTCGCTTTCTTGTGAGATGGCCGCAACACCGCAGGATGGCTTCAGGCCCTAATCTGGTTCCGGCACGGCACGCTGAGCCTTTGGTTAATTCCTCTTCCTGGTGGAAATGAGAGTTAAATTTGCCCGTCCAGACACCTCCAGCTAGTCTCTCATTGGTTCTCACTATTCCTGTTCATCTTCCGCAGAAATTGCAAACTGAGCCATACAGGAGGTTAAAGGGACTGACTCTCCATGTCGGGAGAGTGTTAGTAAAGCGTCTGGAATGTTGCACCCGAGTACCAGGGTACGAAAACTGAGACATATTTGAACACGTCTCCCGTTCACACGGTTGATCATACTCTGGGTTCCACGTGCATGATTTAGCTGAAGGAAGAATACCTTAAACCTGGAGAGTTGAGACCCGTGGAATGGGTAGCATGCAATATGACTTCAAAGGGTCTTCATTTGCTCACCGAACCTCTCCAATCCTATCACTGCTGCGTTTATGCCCCTGTACACACGCTTGATTCTCTTTTGGAGACATAGCAATCCATAGGTTTTAAGATACTTACTAGTCAGGTACATTCTTAGGCGTTTAATATGGGGTGTTGAGTCCATTTCGTTGAGCAAGGAGTAGCTCTTGTCTATTCCATATTTGGCTTAAGGAACTTTATCTGTGCTCATTTCAATCTCTGGTTTTATGCAGCACCCCAACTCACCTTTCCCCTTAAGCAAGCATAAGATGGTTTTCTAAATTTGAGACCCTGTTCTGTTCTGTAATTCAGTTCCTGTGTAGCCAAGTTTACATTCCGTGTATTACTGATATCTTATGATGTTTCTTTTTCTGTGTGACTTATTTCAGTTAGAATCATCGTACCTGAATCCACTCATTATGCTGCTACGGGCCTGATGACATAGATTTCATTGCTGAGTGATACTGCATTGTACATAAGTACCACAAGTTCTTTATACATTTTTCACTTTCTGTGATATTGAACTTGTATGGTAAACGAGGTTCTTGTAAACAGAGGCGTCCCAAACTTTGGGGTGGCTGTGTCTTTTTGATTTTAATTTCCCTAAACTATAGGACCATAAGTGGAAGTGCCCTAGGCTCTGTTGCTTTGTTTTTTAGATGTTTCAGGAAACACCATACACTTCTCCCGAGTGGCTGTTGGCAATTTACATCCCGCCCATCAGCATAACAAGGCTCCCAGTTCTCCATGGCCTGTCCTGCCTTTCTGGATTTTACACTTTTTTCAGATGGCCCTTTTGACCGGGGGGAAGTGAGACTTCATTGTAGTGCAGATTTCCTTTGCAAGCTTGCTTGGTTGGCCAAAAAGGGCGTATGCGTTTTTTCCTGAATATATTCAGGAAAAAACGCATACGCCCTTTTTGGCCAAGTGCATCATTGTGGACGTTCTGCCTCTTTTCCTATGCTTTCAATGCAATTCCAGTCTACCTCCTGAAATCGGTTTCCTGCAATTCTGCCCCGCTTTCAAGTCCTCTTGGCAGCCTTACTTCAGTATATTTTTGGACAATAGCTGTCATTTATAACTCTGCAGGTTTGTGAATTACAGTGCCCCTGAGCTCCTTTCTTCAACTCGCTTTCTTGTGAGCTGGCCGCAACACCGCAGTATGGCTTCAGGCCCTAATCTGGTTCCGGCATGGCACGCTGAGCCTTTGGTTAATTCCTCTTCCTGGTGGGAAATGAGAGTTAAATTTGCCCGTCCAGACACCTCCAGCTAGTCTCTCATTGGTTCTCGCTATTCCTGTTCATCTTCCGCAGAAATTGCAAACTGGGCCAAACAGGATGTTAAAGGGACTGACTCTCCAAGTTGGGAGAGTGTTAGTAAAGCGTCTGGAATGTTGCACCCGAGTACCAGGGTACGAAAACTGAGACATATTTGAAAACGTCTCCCGTTCACACGGTTGATCATACTCTAGGTTCCACATGCATGTTTTAGCTGAAGGAAGAATACCTTAAACCTGGGTAGTTGAAACCCGTGGAATGGGTACCATGCAATATGACTTCAAAGGGTCTTCATTTGCTCACCGAACCTCTCCAATCCTATCACTGCTGCGTTTATGCCCCTGTACACACGCTTGATTCTCTTTCGGAGACATAGCAATCCATAGGTTTGAAGATACTTACTAGTCAGGTACATTCTTAGGCGTTTAATATGCGGTGTTGAGTCCATTTCGTTGAGCAAGGAGTAGCTCTTGTCTATTCCATATTTGGCTTAAGGAACTTTATCTGTGCTCATTTCAATCTCTGGTTTTATGCAGCACCCCAACTCACCTTTCCCCTTAAGGAAGCATAAGTTGGTTTTCTAAATTTGAGACCTTGTTCTGTTTTGGAATTCAGTTCCTGTGTAGCCAAGTTTACATTCCGTGTATTACTGATATCTTATGATGTTTCTTTTTCTGTGTGACTTATTTCAGTTAGAATCATCGTACCTGAATCCACTCATTATGCTGCTACGGGCCTGATGACATAGATTTCATTGCTGAGTGATACTGCATTGTAAATAAGTACCACAATTCTTTATCCATTTTTCACTTTCTGTGATATTGAACTTGTATGGTAAATGAGGTTCTTGTAAACAGAGGCGGCCCAAACTTTGGGGTGGCTGTGTCTTTTTGATTTTAATTTCCCTAAGCTATAGGACCATAAGTGGAAGTGCCCTAGGCTCTGTTGCTTTGTTTTTTAGATGTTTCAGGAAACACCATACACTTCTCCCGAGTGTCTGTTGGCAATTTACATCCCGCCCATCAGCATAACAAGGCTCCCAGTTCTCCATGGCCTGTCCTGCCTTTCTGGATTTTACACTTTTTTCAGATGGCCCTTTTGACCTG
This sequence comes from Grampus griseus, assembly GCF_964374135.1. Classification (NCBI taxonomy): domain Eukaryota; kingdom Metazoa; phylum Chordata; class Mammalia; order Artiodactyla; family Delphinidae; genus Grampus; species Grampus griseus. The sequence continues at coordinate 6,626 of NW_028132926.1, read as the reverse complement.
GGGGAAGTGAGACTTCATTGTAGTGCAGATTTCCTTTGCAAGCTTGCTTGGTTGGCCAAAAAGGGCGTATGCGTTTTTTCCTGAATATATTCAGGAAAAAACGCATACGCCCTTTTTGGCCAAGTGCATCATTGTGGACGTTCTGCCTCTTTTCCTATGCTTTCAATGCAATTCCAGTCTACCTCCTGAAATCGGTTTCCTGCAATTCTGCCCCGCTTTCAAGTCCTCTTGGCAGCCTTACTTCAGTATATTTTTGAACGATAGCTGTCATTTATAACTCAGCAGGTTCGTGAATTGCAGTGCCCCTGAGCTCCTTTCTTCAACTCGCTTTCTTTTGAGCTGGCCGCAACACCGCAGGATGGCTTCAGGCCCTAATCTGGTTCCGGCATGGCACGCTGAGCCTTTGGTTAGTTCCTCTTCCAGATGGGAAATGAGAGTTAAATTTGCCCGTCCAGACACCTCCAGCTAGTCTCTCATTGGTTCTCCCTATTCCTGTTCATCTTCCGCAGAAATTGCAAACTGGGCCAAACAGGAGGTTAAAGGTGCTGACTCTCCAAGTGGCGAGAGTGTTAGTAAAGCGTCTGGAATATTGCACCCGAGTACCAGCGGAGGAAAACTGAGACATATTTGAACACGTCTCCCGTTCACACGGTTGATCATACTCTGGGTTCCACATGCATGTTTTAGCTGAAGGAAGAATACCTTAAACGTGGGTAGTTGAAACCTCTGGAATGGGTACCATGCAATATGACTTCAAAGGGTCTTCATTTGCTCATCGAACATCTCCAATCCTATCACTGCTGCGTTTATGCCCCTGTACACACGCTTGATTCTCTTTCGGAGACATAGCAATCCATAGGTTTTAAGATACTTACTAGTCAGGTACATTCTTAGGCATTTAATATGGGGTGTTGAGTCCATTTCGTTGATCAAGGAGTAGCTCTTGTCTATTCCATATTTGGCTTAAGGAACGGTATCTGTGCTAATTTCAAACTCTGGTTTTATGCAGCACCCCAACTCACCTTTCCCCTTAAGCAAGCATAAGTTGGTTTTCTAAATTTGAGACCCTGTTCTGTTTTGGAATTCAGTTCCTGTGTAGCCAAGTTTACATTCCGTGTATTACTGATATCTTATGATGTTTCTTTTTCTGTGTGACTTATTTCAGTTAGAATCATCGTACCTGAATCCACTCATTATGCTGCTACGGGCCTGATGACATAGATTTCATTGCTGAGTGATACTGCATTGTACGTAAGTACCACAAGATCTTTATCCATTTTTCACTTTCTGTGATATTGGACTTGTACGGTAAACGAGGTTCTTGTAAACAGAGGCGTCCCAAATTTTGGGGTGGCTGTGTCTTTTTGATTTTAATTTCCCTAAGCTATAGGACCATATGTGGAAGTGCCCTAGGCTCTGTTGCTTTGTTTTTTAGATGTTTCAGGAAACACCATACACTTCTCCCGAGTGTCTGTTGGCAATTTACATCCCGCCCATCAGCATAACAAGGCTCCCAGTTCTCCATGGCCTGTCCTGCCTTTCTGGATTTTACACTTTTTTCAGATGGCCCTTTTGACCGGGGGGAAGTGAGACTTCATTGTAGTGCAGATTTCCTTTGCAAGCTTGCTTGGTAGGCCAAAAAGGGCGTATGCGTTTTTTCCTGAATATATTCAGGAAAAAACGCATACGCCCTTTTTGGCCAAGTGCATCATTGTGGACGTTCTGCCTCTTTTCCTATGCTTTCAATGCAATTCCAGTCTACCTCCTGAAATCGGTTTCCTGCAATTCTGCCCCGCTTTCAAGTCCTCTTGGCAGCCTTACTTCAGTATATTTTTGGATGATAGCTGTCATTTATAACTCTGCAGATTTGTGAATTACAGTGCCCCTGAGCTCCTTTCTTCAACTCGCTTTCTTGTGAGATGGCCGCAACACCGCAGGATGGCTTCAGGCCCTAATCTGGTTCCGGCACGGCACGCTGAGCGTTTGGTTAATTCCTCTTCCTGCTGGGAAATGAGAGTTAAATTTGCCCGTCCAGACACCTCCAGCTAGTCTCTCATTGGTTCTCCCTATTCCTGTCCATCTTCCGCAGAAATTGCAAACTGGGCCAAACAGGAGGTTAAACGGACTGACTCTCCAAGTCGGGAGACTGTTAGTAAAGCATCTGGAATGTTGCACCCGAGTACCAGGGGACGAAAACTGAGACATATTTGAACACGTCTCCCGATCACATGGTTGATCATACTCTAGGTTCCACATGCATGTTTTAGCTGAATGAAGAATAACTTAAACCTGGGTAGTTGAAACCCGTGGAATGGGTACCATGCAATATGACTTCAAAGGGTCTTCATTTGCTCATCGAACCTCTCCAATCCTATCACTGCTGCGTTTATGCCCCTGTACACATGCTTGATTCTCTTTCGGAGACATAGCAATCCATAGGTTTTAAGATACTTACTAGTCAGGTACATTCTTAGGCGTTTAATATGCGGTGTTGAGTCCATTTCTTTGAGCAAGGAGTAGCTCTTGTCTATTCCGTATTTGGCTTCAGGATCTTTATCTGTGCTCATTTCAATCTCTGGTTTTATGCAGCACCCCAACTCACCTTTCCCCTTAAGCAAGCAGAAGTTGGTTTTCTAAATTTGAGACCCTGTTCTGTTCTGTAATTCAGTTCCTGTGTAGCCAAGTTTACATTCCGTGTATTACTGATATCTTATGATGTTTCTTTTTCTGTGTGACTTATTTCAGTTAGAATCATCATACCTGAATCCACTCATTGTGCTGCTAAGGGCCTGATGACATAGATTTCATTGCTGAGTGATATTGCTTTGTAAGTAAATACAACTTCTTTATCCATTTTTCACTTTCTGCGATGTTGAACATGTACTGTAAACAAGGATCTTGTAAACAGAGGCGTCCCAAACTTTGGGGTGGCTGTGTCTTTTTGATTTTAATTTCCCTAAGCTATAGGACCATAAGTGGAAGTGCCCTAGGCTCTGTTGCTTTGTTTTGTAGATGTTTCAGGAAACACCATACACTTCTCCCGAGTGTCTGTTGGCAATTTACATCCCTCCCATCAGCATAACAAGGCTCCCAGTTCTCCATGGCCTGTCCTGCCTTTCTGGATTTTACACTTTTTTCAGATGGCCCTTTTGACAGGGGGGAAGTGAGACTTCATTGTAGTGCAGATTTCCTTTGCAAGCTTGCTTGGTTGGCCAAAAAGGGCGTATGCGTTTTTTCCTGAATATATTCAGGAAAAAACGCATACGCCCTTTTTGGCCAAGTGCATCATTGTGGACGTTCTGCCTCTTTTCCTATGCTTTCAATGCAATTCCAGTCTACCTCCTGAAATCGGTTTCCTGCAATTCTGCCCCGCTTTCAAGTCCTCTTGGCAGCCTTACTTCAGTATATTTTTGGACGATAGCTGTCATTTATAACTCTGCAGGTTTGTGAATTACAGTGCCCCTGAGCTCCTTTCTTCAACTCGCTTTCTTGTGAGATGGCCGCAACACCGCAGGATGGCTTCAGGCCCTAATCTGGTTCCGGCACGGCACGCTGAGCCTTTGGTTAATTCCTCTTCCTGGTGGAAATGAGAGTTAAATTTGCCCGTCCAGACACCTCCAGCTAGTCTCTCATTGGTTCTCACTATTCCTGTTCATCTTCCGCAGAAATTGCAAACTGAGCCATACAGGAGGTTAAAGGGACTGACTCTCCATGTCGGGAGAGTGTTAGTAAAGCGTCTGGAATGTTGCACCCGAGTACCAGGGTACGAAAACTGAGACATATTTGAACACGTCTCCCGTTCACACGGTTGATCATACTCTGGGTTCCACGTGCATGATTTAGCTGAAGGAAGAATACCTTAAACCTGGAGAGTTGAGACCCGTGGAATGGGTAGCATGCAATATGACTTCAAAGGGTCTTCATTTGCTCACCGAACCTCTCCAATCCTATCACTGCTGCGTTTATGCCCCTGTACACACGCTTGATTCTCTTTTGGAGACATAGCAATCCATAGGTTTTAAGATACTTACTAGTCAGGTACATTCTTAGGCGTTTAATATGGGGTGTTGAGTCCATTTCGTTGAGCAAGGAGTAGCTCTTGTCTACTCCATATTTGGCTTAAGGAACTTTATCTGTGCTCATTTCAATCTCTGGTTTTATGCAGCACCCCAACTCACCTTTCCCCTTAAGCAAGCATAAGATGGTTTTCTAAATTTGAGACCCTGTTCTGTTCTGTAATTCAGTTCCTGTGTAGCCAAGTTTACATTCCGTGTATTACTGATATCTTATGATGTTTCTTTTTCTGTGTGACTTATTTCAGTTAGAATCATCGTACCTGAATCCACTCATTATGCTGCTACGGGCCTGATGACATAGATTTCATTGCTGAGTGATACTGCATTGTACATAAGTACCACAAGTTCTTTATACATTTTTCACTTTCTGTGATATTGAACTTGTATGGTAAACGAGGTTCTTGTAAACAGAGGCGTCCCAAACTTTGGGGTGGCTGTGTCTTTTTGATTTTAATTTCCCTAAACTATAGGACCATAAGTGGAAGTGCCCTAGGCTCTGTTGCTTTGTTTTTTAGATGTTTCAGGAAACACCATACACTTCTCCCGAGTGGCTGTTGGCAATTTACATCCCGCCCATCAGCATAACAAGGCTCCCAGTTCTCCATGGCCTGTCCTGCCTTTCTGGATTTTACACTTTTTTCAGATGGCCCTTTTGACCGGGGGGAAGTGAGACTTCATTGTAGTGCAGATTTCCTTTGCAAGCTTGCTTGGTTGGCCAAAAAGGGCGTATGCGTTTTTTCCTGAATATATTCAGGAAAAAACGCATACGCCCTTTTTGGCCAAGTGCATCATTGTGGACGTTCTGCCTCTTTTCCTATGCTTTCAATGCAATTCCAGTCTACCTCCTGAAATCGGTTTCCTGCAATTCTGCCCCGCTTTCAAGTCCTCTTGGCAGCCTTACTTCAGTATATTTTTGGACAATAGCTGTCATTTATAACTCTGCAGGTTTGTGAATTACAGTGCCCCTGAGCTCCTTTCTTCAACTCGCTTTCTTGTGAGCTGGCCGCAACACCGCAGTATGGCTTCAGGCCCTAATCTGGTTCCGGCATGGCACGCTGAGCCTTTGGTTAATTCCTCTTCCTGGTGGGAAATGAGAGTTAAATTTGCCCGTCCAGACACCTCCAGCTAGTCTCTCATTGGTTCTCGCTATTCCTGTTCATCTTCCGCAGAAATTGCAAACTGGGCCAAACAGGATGTTAAAGGGACTGACTCTCCAAGTTGGGAGAGTGTTAGTAAAGCGTCTGGAATGTTGCACCCGAGTACCAGGGTACGAAAACTGAGACATATTTGAAAACGTCTCCCGTTCACACGGTTGATCATACTCTAGGTTCCACATGCATGTTTTAGCTGAAGGAAGAATACCTTAAACCTGGGTAGTTGAAACCCGTGGAATGGGTACCATGCAATATGACTTCAAAGGGTCTTCATTTGCTCACCGAACCTCTCCAATCCTATCACTGCTGCGTTTATGCCCCTGTACACACGCTTGATTCTCTTTTGGAGACATAGCAATCCATAGGTTTGAAGATACTTACTAGTCAGGTACATACTTAGGCGTTTAATATGCGGTGTTGAGTCCATTTCGTTGAGCAAGGAGTAGCTCTTGTCTATTCCATATTTGGCTTAAGGAACTTTATCTGTGCTCATTTCAATCTCTGGTTTTATGCAGCACCCCAACTCACCTTTCCCCTTAAGGAAGCATAAGTTGGTTTTCTAAATTTGAGACCTTGTTCTGTTTTGGAATTCAGTTCCTGTGTAGCCAAGTTTACATTCCGTGTATTACTGATATCTTATGATGTTTCTTTTTCTGTGTGACTTATTTCAGTTAGAATCATCGTACCTGAATCCACTCATTATGCTGCTACGGGCCTGATGACATAGATTTCATTGCTGAGTGATACTGCATTGTAAATAAGTACCACAATTCTTTATCCATTTTTCACTTTCTGTGATATTGAACTTGTATGGTAAATGAGGTTCTTGTAAACAGAGGCGGCCCAAACTTTGGGGTGGCTGTGTCTTTTTGATTTTAATTTCCCTAAGCTATAGGACCATAAGTGGAAGTGCCCTAGGCTCTGTTGCTTTGTTTTTTAGATGTTTCAGGAAACACCATACACTTCTCCCGAGTGTCTGTTGGCAATTTACATCCCGCCCATCAGCATAACAAGGCTCCCAGTTCTCCATGGCCTGTCCTGCCTTTCTGGATTTTACACTTTTTTCAGATGGCCCTTTTGACCTGGGGGAAGTGAGACTTCATTGTAGTGCAGATTTCCTTTGCAAGCTTGCTTGGTTGGCCAAAAAGGGCGTATGCGTTTTTTCCTGAATATATTCAGGAAAAAACGCATACGCCCTTTTTGGCCAAGTGCATCATTGTGGACGTTCTGCCTCTTTTCCTATGCTTTCAATGCAATTCCAGTCTACCTCCTGAAATCGGTTTCAACTGCCCCGTTTTGATCACCTCCGCTGGTACTCGGTGCAATATTCCAGCTTCACCTTTATTCCAGTTTGCAATTTCTGCGGAAGATGAACAGGAATAGGGAGAACCAATGA